>NW_017670336.1:263508-332281 GCF_001879085.1 Nicotiana attenuata | reverse complement strand
CGATGGAGTCCATCTACTACAATTTTGTACTCCTCGCGAACCGCATCGTTAGTTATAGTAGCTGGACTTTCGCCGTAACTGTCGTCACCGGGACGGGGGGGGGGGGGTGTGGAATGGGTCGACGTTCAATTTGTGTGTGGCGATATCCTTTTGGATACTTGGCATATCTGCATGGGAAAAAGCGAACAAGTTCGCCTTAGTGGTTAGGAATTGACGGAATTTACCTGGTTCTTGAAGCTTGCAGCCGATGTAGGCTTTCTTGCTGTGGTCGTTGTTGTCAAGTTGGACGGGATTGAGGTCTTCTATGGTTGATTCCGCGGCCTCCACCATTTTGGGCTCTCTGATGACGTCTTCCCTTTCATCACAGCTCAACCTCAACCCTGTTAATTTCTATACCTCCTTTGCTTTGCCTTTCATTTGTTGGGTAGTTGTACAGTTTAGGGCGATGCGGTAGCATTCTCGAGATGTGCGTTGTTCTCCTCGTATGCTGAATATTCCCCACAAGTTTGGGAATTTGATAATTTGGTATAAGTTGGAGGGGATGGCCCTCATGGCGTGTATCCAGGGTCATTGTATTATAGCATTGTATGCCATATCCTGATCCATGATGTGGAACGTGGTTTCCAAGGTGACTCCGCCGGCCAAGACATGGAGTGTGATTTCTCCCGATGTTCGTTCAACTGCATTGTTAAAACATATTAGCGTGATGCAGCGTGGCACTACCCTATCCCCGAGTTTCATCTGTGCAAGTACTCGAGGGTGGATAATGCATGCGCCGCTCCCATCGTCCACCATAATGCGTCTTATATCTGTATCTAGTAATCGTAAAGATAACAAGGGTATCATAGTGAGGGAAAACCAAAATGTGGGTATCCGACTTATCATAAATGAAACTTTCTTCGAGTTCATCATATCGTTCATAAGTGATCGACCGCTTGAGTTTGTGGGTTGTGTTGAATTTCATGCTGTTGATTGATGAGTCGTCGCCGCCTCCGATGATTATTTGAATTGTGCGAGTTGGTGATGTTGGTTTCGGCGGTCACATCCTCGAGCAAATTTAGTCCTCCCTCGGTCGCTGAGTAATTTTTTGAGGTGTCCTTGGTGAAGCATGTTTACGACCTCCTGCCTTAGGGCGATGCAATCCTCAGTTTTGTGGCCTCGCTCTTGGTGGAACTCGCCGAGGATGTTTGACTTTCGGGTGCTTGGATCCGACCTCATCTTTTGTGGCCACTTCACTTTTGGTCCGCGTTTCTCCAGTGCATAGACTATTTCTGAGGGTGACACACAAAAATTATGAGCTGATAATAAATGAGGCATACCTCTCTCGTTCCGATGAGTCCCTGTCCTTGGCGTAGATGGGCCTTCTTCGTGGCGAGAGGGGGGAATGATGGTGCTTCTGATATATGGTTGATGTCTTTCTTGGTTAGGTCGATGAGCTGCAAGGTCTCTCCTGACATCGTTTCTTCGGTCCTTCCTGGATTCGGCCTGTACCAAGGTCAAGCGATGGGTTGGCCATTCAGGTCATCTTCGTCGGCACGGATCTCGACACAATAGGCGTTGTGTATTTCATCCCAAGTGGTTGGAGGATATTTCATAAGCCGGTTCAATAATTTTTTGGTCTTCCTCGAGCCGTTCCTATTCAACCCATTTTGGAAAGCTGCTACAACCATGCCTTCTGATACATTAGGTAAAGTCATCCTTACTCGGTTGAAACGAGCGAGGAAGTCCCTCAACCCCTCTCCGGGTGATTGTTTGATTGCAAATATATCGTTTACTCTTGCCTCCACCTTTTTGGCCCCAACATGGGCCGTTACAAACTTATCAGCCATCTCTTTGAATGTTTCAATGGAGCGTGCGGGCAATTGCGAGTACCAAGTTAATGCTCCTCCGGTGAGGGTTTTGCCGATCTTTTTTAACAAGATGGAGGATACTTGTTTTTTGGCGAGATCATTACCCTTTAATGCGGTGACATAGTGAGTCACATGGTCCTCGGGGTCGGTCGTACCGTCGTATATCTTCAGATAAGGCGGCATCTTGAAAGTCTTTGGTATGGCATGCGCGGCAGATTTATCACTATAGGGTTGTTCAACGAACCGATCAACATCTCTTTTCGGCAATAGTTTTAGAGCACTCAGTATTTTGTTGACTCTTTCTTGGTGATCTCTCATTTGGTCCCGAAGCATTTTATTTTCATTTTCTATTTCTTCCATCTTCCTCAGAATGGCTGTGAGGGTGTTGTCACCCGCGTTATTAATATTGTGAGTGATACCTGTTACTGGAGGGAGAGTGCCGTGCTGCTCGGCTATTACTGGTGTAATGCAATTCCTTGTGTTTTCTCTAGCCGCCTCATGGACGGGCTTGTCGAGGATGCTGGTCAGCGTGTTTGTCAGCCACGCCTCAAGTAAATTTTTCATTGCTAGTGGCGCCTATTCCATCGTGGACGTGGAAGCTCCTTTATCACGGGATACCGTGATAGTGGCGTATGGAATGGGAGACCCGCCTCGCCTGGGAGAGATGTTGGGCGTTATATCTTCGCCTTCCGTTTCAGAAACCTCATTGATGGCGTTTAAGAGGTTGGTGGCGAAGCTGGCTACTGCCTTTATTCTTTCTTCTCTGTTACCTGCCATGTCAGATCTGTGTACAAGGAAGTAGGAGTCTTAATTTTTTTTTTGAAACGTGCTACTTATAGATCTAAAAGTAACTAAAAATTTAGCTAGGAAATACCCACAGATGGCGTCAAATTGTTTGAACAAAAAGTGTAAACCTTTGACTAAACTAATTAATTTTATGTAATGAGGGGTTGAACCTAGTTAGTGATAATTACCCTAGATCTATAATCGGTTAGCACGAATAATGTAGAATAGTGGTGGTAAGAGAATTGATGCTGTGTGCATTCAATATCTCAAAATGATTAATGGTGGGTGAATATCAAACAATAAATAGCAATAAATGACATTAAAGTAAATAAGGACAAGAATTTACCCAATATCAAATGAGGTGGATGATTCTTCCTTCTGACAAGGATGAATGATAGACAAATACTAGAATATTGGGACCCTTCTCGGATCTGATGGAAAAGCGTGGAATAATAGGCAATCGAATCTCTTTAGAAAGGTAAAGTTTGTATTTTATCTAGAGAGAATCTGCTTTTCGAAGAGTGTTCTTATCAGAGAATATTACATGGCTCACCTTATCTCTCTATCTATTTATATGGGTCATTCCCCCAGTCAACCCTAAAGGTACAAACGCAAAGAGTATTCAATAGAATATTCTCCTAGAGATCCTATTACAAAACTAGCCGTTGTTATTGCTCTTGATGCTTGACCTTGGGGGTTATTGACAGGGGCGGATTTAGGGGGGCGGAAGAGGGTTCACCCGAACCCCCTTCGCCGAAAAATTACACTGTATATATAAGCCAAAATCTGTTTTTTACCTCTATATATTAAGTTTTGAACCTCCTTAATACAATCCAAAAGTGTAGTTTAGTGGTCAAGGGGGTTCAAAACCTTCATAAGGTTGTAGGTTCAATTCCCACTAGCTACAAAACTTTTTTTTTGAACCCCCTTCGTGGAGATCTTGCCTCCGCCATGTTACTTTTCGTAGCACTGCTTCATGTTAAATTGTTGAAGGCAAATTCTGATCCATACAGTAGTATTATATAATACATTGAGTACTACTACTGTATTACTTAATAGTTGTCCGTAACGCACATATTTGTTCCATTGAGATGCCACAAACACCACATATATTTTGGCCATTGTTTATCCAGAAGATTCCACAGCTAGAAGAATACAATCCTATTCTGACTTTTGGGGCGCCAAATTTTTCTAGAAGAACTGAATATTTCATGGATATATATAGACTCTATCCAAAAAATAAAAATAAAAATAAATAAGACCATTTCTTATAGTGGCCGGTAATCAATAATGGGAATAATAAGTACGAGATGGTCCACTCTTTCACTTTCACCATTGCACTTTTGAATCCATTCGAGAAAAAAGTGCTACTTTTTATTAGCACTAAAAAAGTGATTTATGCCTCAATCACTCTCCTACCCACTAATTTTGTAGATTAAACAAAAACGAAAAGCAACAAAGCAATATTTTAGTTATCCTAATAGCATAGATTATGTCGCTAATATTTTACTAATTCTAACAATTATATGAATTAAATTTATAAATTGCTTCCAAAACACTATTATTAAAAATGCCAGAGACATACACGTAAACAACATATTCATTCATACAATTCTAAAGTCAAAATGTATATAATATACACTGGATAACTAGTACATAAAAACATATATTTTCAACACTCTAATGTAATATTAAAAATTGTGATATATACTTTTTACAAAGTAAAACGAGTTAGGGGAGAAGTTGTTGGCTATGAGGGCCTGAATGAGTAGGGGGGACGCTTCTAGTATGTGGTTCACGACTGCGAATTGCATTAAGGTAGCTGCCAGAGAGGTCTTAGGGGTCACGAAGGGCTCTCCTGGGGGTCATAAAGGGGATCGGTGGTGGAATGGAGAGATTCAAGGTAAAGTGAAAGCTAAGAAAGCTGCTTATTTGAAGCTAGAGGAGAGTACAAACGAGGAGGAAAAAAGGACTTACCGGGAGTGTTACAGAAAGGCAAAGAAAGAGGCGAAGTTAGCAGTTACGACGGCTAAGAACACGACGTTTGCTCGTTTGTACGAGGAGCTCGGGGGCACAGGCGGGGACAAGAAGTTGTACTGGTTGGCCAAGGTGAGGGAGAGGAAAGCCCGCGAATTAGACCAAGTCAAGTGCATCAAGGACGAGGATGGAAAAGTGTTGATGGACGAGGCACTTATTAGGAGAAGATGGCAGACATACTTCCATAAACTGTTGAACGAGAAGGGGGGATAAACGCATTAAGCTGGGTGAGTTGGAGCACTCCGAGAGTTCGCGGGATTTTGGGTACTGTAGGCGGAATACGGTAGAGGAGGTGGAAGGGGAGATGCGTAAGATGTGCAGGGGCAGAGCGACGGGGCTAGATGAAATCCCGGTAGAATTTTGGAAAAGCGCGGGGCGGGCAGGTTTGGAGTGGCTCACTGGGCTGTTTAATGTTATTTTTAAGACGAAGAAGATGCCCGAATAATGGAGGTGGAGTACGATGGTTCCGCTTTACAAGAACAAGGGTGATATCCAAAATTGCAACAATTATAGGGGTATCAAGTTGTTGAGTCACACTATGAAGGTTTGGGAGAGGGTGGTGGAGGCCATGGTGAGGAGATGCGTGTCTATTTCCGAGAATCAGTTTGGATTCATGCCAGGGCGTTTGACTACGGAATCGATACATCTGGCAAGGAGATTAGTGGAGCAGTACAGGGAAAGGAAGAAGGATTTGCATATGGTGTTTATTGACCTTGAGAAAGCGTACGATAAAGTCCCGAGGGAGGTCCTGTAGAGGTGTTCGGAGGTTAGTGGCGTTTCGATAGCGTACATTAGGGTGATTAAGAATATGTATGATGATGCTAAGACTCGGGTGAGGACTGTGGGTGGTGACTCGGAGCATTTTCCTTTGGAGATGGGGTTGCACTAGGAATCGGCTCTTAGCCCATTTTTATTTGCCTTGGCGATAGATGTACTGTCGCGACACATCCAAGGGGAGGTGCCTTGGTGCATGCTATTTGCCGATGATATAGTTGATTGACGAGACGCGAAGCGGAGTTAACGCGAGGTTGGAGATTTGGAGACAGACCTTGGAGTCTAAAGGTTTCAAACTGAGTAGAACCAAGACAGAATACTTAGAGTGCAAATTAAGTGATGCGACCCATGATGCAGATGTAGAGGTTATGCTTGATGCTCAAGTTATCCCCAAGAGAGCGAGTTTTAAGTATCTCGGGTCTATTATCCAGGGTAACGAGGAGATTGACGAAGATGTCGCACATCGCATCGGAGCGGGATGGATGAAGTGGAGGCTCGCTTCCGGTGTTTTATGTGATAAGAGTGTGCCGCCAAGACTTAAGGGTAAGTTTTATCGAGTGGTGGTCCGATCGGCTATGCTATATGAGGCAGAGTGTTGGCCAGTCAAGAACTCCCACGTATAGAAGATGAAAGTAGCAGAGATGAGAATGTTGAGATGGATGTGTGGGTGTACCAGGAGAGATAGAATTAAGAATGAAGTTGTCTGGGACAGAGTGGGAGTAGCCTCCGTGGAGGACAAGATGCGAGAGTCGAGGCTGAGATGGTTCGGACATGTTAAGAGAAGAGGCATTGATGCTCCTGTCAGGAGGTGTGAAAGGTTGGCCATGGAGAGTTTGAGAAGAGGTCGAGGTAGGCGTAAGAAGTACTGGGGAGAGGTAATTAGACAGGACATGGCGCTGCTTCAACTCACTGAGGACATGACCCTTGATAGGAGGGTGTGGATGTCGAGGATTAAGGTAGAAGGTTAGTGGGTAGTTTTTAGTTGTTCACCGATAGTCTTGCATGTCCCTTCATATTCTTAGATTTTTATTTCGTTATGTGGTTTTGTTCGCCTCAGGTATTGTATTCCCCATTGCCATTATTTGGTACTACTTATCCTTTATCTCTCCCTTTTTCGTTTCTCTTCCTTCTTTCTTCCTTCCTTGCTTTCCTCCTCTTCTTCTTGCCCTTCCTGAGTCGAGGGTCTATTGGAAATAGCCTCTCTACCTGCATTAGGTAGGGATAAGGTCTACGTACAGACTACCCTCCCCAAACCACACATATTGGGATCATACTAGGTTTGTTGTTGTTACAAAGTAAAACGAGACGTAAACATCAGCGTGAAGCAGGGCTGCCGAACAGCGGCAATAACAAAAACAAGATGGTCCCTTCTTTCCTTTTCACCTCTCCACTTTTGCTTCAATTGGCAAAAAAGTGCTACTTCTTAAATAGCACTTTAAAAGTGATTTATGCCTCAATCACTCACCTAACCACTAAATTTATACATTTAAAAACATGAAAAGCAACAAATTTGATAGTTTACTAATCCTATAGGTTATGTCGCTAATATTTAACTAATCCTAATAGGTTATGTCGCTAATATTTAACTAATTGGTTGTGTCACTTTTTAGTTTTTCTGATTGATTTGCATCATTTATACTAATCCTAATAATTGTGCCCCTTGAAAGGTTCAATAAGCTAGCTAGTGAGACATTCACTAATAGACAATACGCATTGTTTGTAACATATATTATGTTACATGTGTATTTGACTCAGCATTCGTCTAGACCAGAAATTATTTCCATTCTAATCCACAACAAGAAATAAAACAAGCTGGTGGCGTATACACATACACATATGATGTATGATTTAGATTTAGATGCTTCGACGTTTTGTACATGTATATAAATAAGTCTAATGCTATGCCTTCTATTTGGGTTTTTAACCCAAATGGTCCCTCATGTTTGCTGATAAGTCTATTTCGCCCCAATTGTATTACTTTGACCACATATATAGTCTTTTTTAACAAAAGTTGAGAGCACTTTTGGTTCAGTTGACGGAATTCCTTAATAAATCTCTTTAAAGCTAACCAAAATGTTGTCATTTTCTCCCACTCGTAGTTTACTTTTTCAATTTTGCGAGGATTCCCGTGTTTGGACTTTTGTGTTTTGGTGTACCTAATAGTGCTGAAACTGCAGGAAAAACTAAAAATTGGAGAAGAAGATTTCTATTGGAATCATTTTTCACTCTAGTCCTTGAAAAATGAAAAGCATGTGCAATTTCTTTTACCGTCAGTTGGTCCAAAAGTATTTAGGAGTCTTTTTGGTACAAGGATAAGGATATATGATAATTTCGAGATAGAATTTGTGATTGTATTTATCACATATTTAGTTATAGGTATTAGTTACTCTCGGAATAGGTCTTACACTAAAAAAAAAAGTGAAATTAGCTATCCTATATAAAAAGTGGAATAGCAAATCCCTTAAATATCTGGGATGGGATATTCTTATTGATCCAGCCATTGTACCAAACGGCCCCTGCAAACTTAAAGGACAATGTATGTTCAAGATAATACAATATGGACGAAAATAAACCACCTCAAACTGAAGGGACCATTTAATTAAAAATTCCATCCAGTTCACTAGTTTTAATTTAGACGATTCAGATATTCAGACAAGAGTTAAAGATCTAGTATAAATTTTAGATGGATATGTTTGTTTTATTTTGCTCAGTTTAAAAAGATGTAGCTCATCAAAGTTTTGAATCGGCTGCAGAACCTAAAAAGAAAAAAAGAGTTAAAACTAGAGGCGAACTAGCTAGAGCAGTAACTACAGATTTGGATAAATTTAGTAGCTTTTGCTTTGACCTTGTATTTTTGTTTTTTTAAATTTAGTAAATATATAAAAATATTTAAATGTGAATACAATAATTAAGAAGAAATATATATGAGTTCGATAGTAAATTCACAACCCATAGTTCTCCAAATCCGGGCTGTACCTCTTGACTAGACCCTAGCTTGCCAACGCTTATAATAGAAACTTTAGATTTTCTGTACGTACTTGTAAAGCATAAAAAAAAAAAAAAAATTAATTTTGGTATGTTACTTTAAATTGGTTAGAAAACGTTAAAATGCATATTTTTGCATTGTTAATGCATGATAAGTGGAGAGAATCCTTATAGTACCTTTTGTTGAAGAGGAGGCGCCAAACATATAGTTAGGTTAGATACTGAAATTAATTTGTCGGTTGTATGTTATAACAGTCTGATGCCAGAGACATGATCTCTTTTTTTAGTTCTTTCTCGATTGCTGATTAATTTGTTAGGTAAGATGATGTTTTATTTCTAATGTTGGAGTATCGACCATGCATGTGATACAAACAAAAATATGCAGCTGGCCATGTCTTAATTAAGGATCTTTAAAACGTACTTGGTTTAGTTGGTTTAGTTGTATTTTCTCATCAAATCATCAATCGATTAATATAACAAATGTCAGAAGAAAAATGACAACAGCCATTAGTCAGTTACAGATTAGGTTGCAACTATAGAGGGATTAACTTGTGAACTGGGATTATGTAACATGTGTTACATTAAGCGTTTCAGAGAGCAATCATGTTGTATAGGGTAAATATGTTTGTCAAGTGAACACGTGGCAGTAAAAACACATAGAAACTAAATCGGCAAATAGTTGACACCGAATCCAAGCATGTGATCGGTGTTAAATGAGTTCCGAAAACATCAAGATCGGACAGAAGAATTTGAAAGCAAGATACCGGTTGGAGAATGCAGCATTAAAGGAGCAGCCGTTACGAAAAATCCTAGCATTTACACCCAACCGTTATACAGCTATCAAGATGGGTCTTTATTCACCTTAAAGAGGAGCTTGATTTAGGGAGCTCTCTCCCCTAATTTAGCTATAGGTAGGAAAATTTGTACACACCGAAGGATACAAAATACTTGTATAAAAAAAATGCTCATATGGCTTTATTATTCTGTTAACATCATTTTGATAAGCATTTTGTTCTTGATATTGTTCTCGCTTCCGGAGAAATTCAATTCAAATCCAGGCTCGTATTTTTCTTCAAGTATTCTTAATTCATTTACTTTTGCTCTTCATTACTTTATTTTCTTTTGGTGAAACAAAAAGATTTTATTTATCACCCGACCAACACTTACAACTTTAGTTTACAATTGGAACTCCCCTCTCTGATTATAATTTTCTATCATCATATATACAATTCCCTCCTATACAATCTTTATCTGTAAAGTGTTTCCATCCAATCTATGTCCCTATTTGAGTGTTTTTTCCCCAGTGCTTCATATGCTTTGTGTTTACAGTCCTGCTTTATCTGGCTGCATAGATGCCCAGGTCTTAGCACCTTTTGTTCCCAGAATGCTAAGTTCCTTGCTTTCCATAAGTTGTATACCACGACTGCTAATGTAGCAAGCACAAATGCCCTGCACATTTTTCCTTTAACTTGCCTAGTCATCCTTCTGCCTAGTCCTCGAAACACCATGTTATCTATGCCAATATTCAACCATCTCGTAATATCATCCAAACATTTTTTCGACAGTTGACATTCAACGAATAGGTGTCCAATTATTTCCTCTGCATTACCACATATAACACATAAGTTGTCTTGGCTAACTCCCATATGCTTCAGTCTAACCTTTGTTAGGAGTCGATTGTGTGCTGCTAGCCAACAAATGAAACTGTGTTTAGGCATGTTCATCCTGTTCCGTACCCACCCTCTCCAAGGCCAGTTCTCTATAGCCCCTTTTTTCCATCTATAGCCACTACTTAGTGTGTATACTCCAGTAGCAGTTAGCCAATGACTTTGTATATAATCTGCTGCAAATTTGTCTCTAATTGTACATATTTTCCTCCAATACCAGCTGCAATCTTGAGGAGGTTTGTACTGTCACCATTCATCACCTTTTAAGTAGATGTGATCCACCCATCAGATCCATAAATTATCTATTTTTGCTGCTATGTTCCATACATACTTTGCTATTGCTGCTTCATTCCATGCAGCAATATCATGTATCCCCAATCCACCCTGCTTCTTTCTTCTGCATACCAAATCCCATGCTACCAGTGAAGGTTTATTTGTATGAACTTTCCCATCCCAAAAGAAATTCCTACATACTCCTATGATGCTTTTGATTACTTTGTTTGGTAACACAAAGATGGACAACCAGTAATAATGTATGTGCATTAATACAGCATTTACCAGCAGCACTCTCCCTGCATATGATAGATTTCTTGACCCCCAACTTTTTACCTTCATTGTCATTTTGTCCACCAGTATTTCACAATCCATTGCTGATAGTTTCTTTGGTGATATGGGCACCCCAAGATATCAGAATGGTAGTGCCCCCCTCTTGTACCCTGTCAGATCACACAAGTCATTCAAGCATTGTTCATCCATGTTAGCACTAAAAATATTTGATTTTGCAGCATTTGTAGTGAGACCTGATGCATTGGAGAAGCTTTGCAATCCTCTTAGCATCAACACTATAGCTTGGAACTCCCCTTTACAAAATATCAGTACATCATTTACAAAGCAGAGATGATTCAGTGGCAGCCCCTTACACTTTGTGTGATAAGCAAATCCTTCTTGTTCAACCACCATTCTCATAATTCTTGTAAAGTACTCCATGCATATTACAAATAACAATGGGGATATCGGATCCCCCTGTCTTAGTCCCTCTTCCCTGCTATGCATCCATATGTGCCACCATTAATAGCAATTGTATATTTTGTAGTTGTAATGCATGTCATTATCCAACTAATGAATTGGTGTGGAAAATTCAGTGCATACAACATTTCTTCTACAAATTCCCATTCCACCGAGTCATAAGCCTTTTTGAGATCAATTTTTATAAGAAAACTCTTGGTAGTGTTCTTCCTATTATAGATTCGTACTAGATCCTGACAGATTAGAAAGTTTTGACCTCCTTCTACAAATGCACTTTGATTTGCTAAGACTATCTCCGACAGCACTTTCTTTAATCTCTGACATAGAATCTTTGATATGATCTTATAAACAGCATTGCAGCATGCTATAGGTCTATAATCACCTACAGAGTCTGCATGAGTACCTTTTGGGATAAGGGTAATCACACTATTGTTCAGCACATGCAGTAGTTTCCCAGTTTTGAAGAACTCCAATACCTCTGCAGTTAGGTCCTTTCCTGTTATTCTCCAGCTGTCTTTGAAGAATTGGCTCCCATATCTATCTGCGCCAGGGCTTTTATCCCCTACAATTTTCCATAACGCCTGTTTCACCTCCTTCTCTGAATAAGCAGCCTCCAGCATCTTCCTACTTTCTTTAGACACCACAACTCCCCTTTTTACTAGTCTGCTACACACATGATCTCTATCCCCTCTGCTTGTACCCAACAGAGATGTATAGAAGTTTGTGAATGTATTTGCAATACTCTCCACCTCTGTAATGTTTTCCCCATTTACATCCCTTATTAAGAATATCCTGTTTGTGTTCCTCCTGGCCTTTATGAAGTTATGGAAGAACCTGGTATTCTGGTCACCTTGCACTGCCCATTGCACTTTACTCTTTTGCCTTAAATATTGATATCTAGCTTCTTCCCAATTACTGCATTCTTGTGCTAACCTTCTCTCCTGCTTATGTAGGTCATAGCCCAAAGGATTTTCCTGAATTCTAGCTTGGTATGCTAGAAGTTCCTCCTTTTCTTGATCTGCTTTCTTTTCTACCTCACTGAACCTGCTCTTGTTGATATTCAATAAAACTCTCTTTAGTCGATTCAACTTCCCCACCAGTTGGTATTGCTTAGTTCGTGTAATCTCCAACTGCTAGCTTCCTTCCACTTTTGCCATGAAGTCTGGTGCTAGACTCCACATATTAAAATACTTAAACTGCTTCTTTCTTCTGTTACCTCCTCTTTGCCAGCTGATGATAGCAGGGCTATGATCATACAACCCTTCTTCCATGTAATGAACTGTGGAAACAGGGAGTTGAGATAACCAATCACTGTTTACTAGTACTCTATCTATCTTGCTCATGACTTTATCCTCCCCTTCTTATTTATTATTCCAAGTAAAGTAAGACCCTGTTGATTTTAAGTCGTGTAGATCACAATTTTCTACACAATTCCTAAAATCCTTTATTTCTGCCACAATAACTGGGCTTCCAATACTCTCCTCTTTATAAAGGACACAATTGAAATCCCCCATTACACCCCAAGGTCCCTGTATCTGACTACATATCCTTCTTATATCCTCCCATAATTCACGTATCTATAATTCACGTTAGAAATTCAACTATACTATTTTAAGGGTAATAGTTTGGCGCCCACCGTGGGGCATATACAATTGTCATATTACTTTGATCCGTTCACCTTTAACTAACGTACTTTGAAGTTGTTCTTTAGTAAAGCAAAAAACAGATATAGCACCTAACGATGTCAACAACTGACTCAATGTTGGAACAAACGATGAGCACTAAGATAATTTCCATGGTGAAGATCAACATGATGATTCGACCAAAAACTCGCATCGATGCAAATGAGATAACTCTGGTCCGTGAATATCGAAATACTTAGCAGACGAGGAGTCTACCCCTGATGATATGGATGATGAATTCGTTATCAAGGTGGTAAATGTTTTGAGAGCTCAACAGGCAAATCATAAATCATATCTCAAGACATGACTGTATAATGACTGAGCTCCAACAAGCACTATTGGGTGCCTCAAATAATTCCAACGGAGGAGCTTGAGCCCCTCCTAGTGTACCTGTAAATCAGACATCACAGGTAACTAGTAACATCGCTTGAAGGGAGGAGTTCAGATCAATGATAATCAATCAAGTGGTGCAAGCAGTATATCCGAGAATGATAACAGCACATATGATCCTTTTAAAACCGAGCTCATGAGGGAAATGAATGATCGGACGGATCAAAACGCTAAAGAATTCCAGGCTCGGATGGATCAGATCTCAGGGGCACCTCCACTACTAAAGGTGCTGGATTCAAAGAAGTATACTCAGTTACCTTTCAAATGAAGTGCTCCACCGAAGTTGATTCTGAATCAGTTCAAGATGCCAGATATTTCAAAATACGATAACTTTGGATCAACATGAGCACATCACAACTTACATTACGGCTGTAAAGGGAAATGATTTGGCACTGCATGAGCTCGAATCTATTTTGCTAAAGAAATTTGACGAAACCCTAACAAGGGAGCTCTAACTTGGTATTCACTATTACCTGAACATTTAACTGATTCTTTTGAAATGTTTGCAAATTTATTCCTCAAAGCTCACGCTGGATAAGTGAAAGTCCAAGACAGGAAGGCAAATATATTTGGAATCACTCAAGGAGAATTTGAGTTGCTGCGAGAGTTCGTGACCCGATTCCAAAAGGAGAGGATGTTGTTGCCAGCAGTACCGGATGAATGGGCAACAGAGGCTTTCACCAAAGCCCGCCTTGCGGAAGTTGAAAGAAAGCCTATTGTAATTTTAGGCAACCACATGGGCTGATGTCCATAATCACTATGAATTAAAGATTAGGATCGAATATGATCAGTTGCGTTCTTGGGTATCATCCAAGGGTCGTAATAGCGATCGGAATCAAGGAAAGTTCAAAAATGATTCTGATGCAGATCGGAGATCTTCCAGGAATCGTTTCCAACCTTATGTTCCAAATGAAAGGTCTGATGGGCATGGAGCTAAAAGTTTTCAGTCATCAGAAAGGCTCGAACCAGACAAAAGGACTGATCGTGGTCGAAATAGTAGGGTTTTGATGAACATAGAGTCATCGGGATCTCGAGATTCAGGATATCCCTGGCTGTCAGATTATATTTTAAATATCAGTTTGGTAGAGTTGGTTTCAACTATGAGAAACATCAAGGAAGGAAGGTTCCTGAAACCAATTCGATAGGACCCCAGTCAAAGGAATCCTAATTTATGGTGTGAGTTTCACTGAATACATGGTCCCAGTACGGGGGACTATCGGTACCTTCCTGAAGTGGTAGCGATGCTATTGAAAACGGTGATCTTAGAGAATTTTTGAGTGCCGGGATAAAAATAACTACGGTAGGAGTCGAGATGCAATGGAACTAGAAAAATCAACCATAGGATCTCCCCGCCTAACGGTTAACTTGATTTTTGGTAGGGTTGAAGTAAATGGGGTGACGCTTTCGGTAGCTAAATAGACGAAAATATTAATCAGTCATGGAAAGAGAATACAAGAAGCATTGAAAGATGATGAAATCACCTTTACGGAGGAAGATGCAGACGACCTTATTTTCCCGCACAATGATTCTCCCATAATATCTTTAAATGTTTTAGATTTTTAAACTTAAACGTGTGTTGATTGATCTAGGTAGTTCATCTAATTTCATACAATTGAAGATCTTTGAACAAGCAAAGCTAACCAGAAACATAGTTCTGGTGGAAAGCTTCTGGCTAGGTTCAACTTAACAAGCGTAACAACCCGCGTGTTGCCTACATATGCTGAAGGGGTGACGAAGTCCACGTTGTTTGAAGTTGTGAATGGCGATATGGGCTACATTGTGATTCATGGTAGGCCATGGATCCATGTAATAAAATCTGTGCCATCAACTTACCGTCAATTGCTAAAGTTCCCTATGCCGGATGGGATTAAGTAGATTAGAGGTGATTAACCTGCTGTAAGGTAAATGGATGTTGTCACAATATCTAGCATCAAGGCGAAGGAAATCAACAAATAGCAACTACATGAACCGATATCAACTTCCCCTATGGTACTGGTAGAAGATGATGGAGGGGAAGAAATATCGGATGTATACTAGGTACCCAGATCTTTTCGGGTACCGGAAGAAATAGATGCAACAAAGTCAACCACAGAAAAGCTTGAAGAAATCGTTTTGTTCACAGAATTCCCGAAATGGAAGGTTTACTTGGGGAGAGCCCCGAACTCAGGTTTAAAATTAATGAATTTCTTAAAACTAACAATGATTATTTTGCGTGGTCCCATTCAGATTTGGTAGGTATTCCACTAGAAGTAGCTATCTACAAGATAAGTTTGGACCTCAATTCCCTCCAATAAACCAAAAAAAATGGCCGATTGCCGAGGTCAGGAATAGGTTTATGAAAGAAGAGGTAACCAGGTTGCTCAATATAAGTTCAGTTCGTGAAGTAAGTTATCCTAATTGGTTAGGTAATGTAGTAGTTATACCCAAAAAAATAATAAGTTTAAAATGTGTATAGACTATAAAGATTTAAATAAGGCTTGCCCTAAGGATTCTTTTCCATTGCCAAACATCGACCATCATGACGGATGAGTTTTCTTGATGCATACTCCGGGTATAATCAAATTAGGATGCACCTGGAAGATCAAGAAAAGACCTCATTTATCACAAGTTTTGGCACATATTGCTGCGCTGTGATGCCTTTTGGGCTTAAAGTGTCGGAGCCATTTATTAGAGGCTTGTTATAAGATGTTTGAGCGTCAAATGGGAAGAATCATAAAATTTTATATTGACAATATGTTAGTTAAGTTCTCAATGCAGGCGATCATTTGACCCATCTTTAGGAAACTTTCGACAAATTGAGGAGGTACAACATGAAGCTTAATCCGGAGAAGTGCGCTTTTTAGAGTTGGGTCTGGAAAATTTCTTGGTTTCTCAAAGAGGAATTGAAGTAAATCTTGACAAGACTAAGTTTATTGAAGATATTCCTGACCAACTAAGATGACTCTCTAGATATTTCTTGGTGTTATATTAGCAAGATGGCTCTCTAGATACATGTCGTTTGTTGCACCTTAGTCGTGCTTGAGTTTTTGTAGCGCGTGGCGCTATCCGTCTCCCCAAGGTCGTATTTACACACTTGTCGTGCTTGTGGTCGATATTTGGGCATTTTGTAGGTATGAGCATTATGGCTCGATGGGTATTTCCTTATTGATTGTTATGTGAGGATCTGGCGGTACACCGCCACGGGTATGATATTTGGATCGGGTTGCATGCTTCAAGGGTATCATGTGTGGATCAGGTTACACGCCGCAACAGTGAGATGTTGAGTGTGGTTCCCTATGCTTATTTTTGTGTGTTGCATTTCTCATCTCTGAGAAAAGTTTATAGCATCTGTTGGCTGTTTTATTCGTTATACGGGCTAGGTAGTTCTTTGCCAGAGTTTGTTCTTCCTTATGTGTCATATTCGAGTTGTAACTTATTGGCGCAATGATGGTATCATATGAGATTTTAGTCAGTGTTTGAGGTGGCTTATTTGCCTAGCAGCTTGTACTGGGTGAGACGAGGTTATTGGACCTGAAATCAATGCGATCGAATTTATGTTAGGTATATTAAAGAGAAAATGTCACTATTTAGTTCAGAATGAGGAAACGGTTCTTGTCAGGCGAAGAAACTCCATGAGTTATTGATTTGACGGGTGGTTATGAATTCCTACACATCTCTTTCATTGTTGCAGTATTATGAGAGTTGAGACTGGGCTTATATGTGTTATGAGGTAAACTACAGGCATGTGGTTCGTGAATTTGTAACTATTGTAGTAAGAGGATGTTATTATGGACATACGAATTGTGCGATGCATGGTGTGATCTCAACAAGGGTGCATGATCATATTTGGTACAGTGGGTTGAGATTGGTACGGTGTTTGTATGTTGGGATCAGGTCTCGTGGAGAATTTTAGATGTTGGAATTTGGTCCTAAGGCCTTTTGGCTAAGATAAAAGGGAGGATCTTCAGTCTGGCTCGAGCTAATGTGCTCACATGGGTTTGTGGTGGCAAAGATAGGTGCACGGGGTGTTAAACAGTGATCTTGGTCGACTCCAGAATGGTTCTTGGCACATTTGAGGACGAACGTATGTTTAAGTAGGGGAGAATGTAACGACCCGACCAATCGTTTTAAGCTCTAGCATGTCGTTCAGCGGTTTGAGGCTTTTAGTAGCTTCACTTCATGTATTATGACTTGTACGTGTGGTCAGAATTGAATTCCAAGGAGTTCGGAGTCGATTCAGAAGGAAATTCTAAATTCGTAAGCTTTAAGTTGGAAGAGTTGACTAGGGTT
The DNA here is from genome assembly GCF_001879085.1 of Nicotiana attenuata. Taxonomy (NCBI): domain Eukaryota; kingdom Viridiplantae; phylum Streptophyta; class Magnoliopsida; order Solanales; family Solanaceae; genus Nicotiana; species Nicotiana attenuata. The sequence goes on along the minus strand of NW_017670336.1, from coordinate 314,815 downwards.
TGAATTTTGAGTAAACAACCTCGGAATTGAGATTTAAAGGTTCCAATAGGCTCGAACGATGATTTTGGCCTTTGGCGTATGTTCAGGTTGAGTATCGGGTAGTCCGAGAGCATTTTGGCGCTTATTTTGGTAAGTTGGCATTTTGAAAATTTTAAAAATTCCTAAGTTTGACTGGAAATAGACTTTGGTGTTATCAATATCCGTTTGGTATTGCAAGCCTTGGAACAGGTTCATATTTTTATTTATGACTTATGCGTAAACTTTGGCGTCATTCCGGAATGTTTAAATATGAATCAGACGCATTCGTAGAAGTTTGAAAGTTTAAAGAAAGGTTTTGAACATCGATTTGTAGTTTTGATGTTGTTTGATGTGATTTGATGCTTCGACTATGTCCGTATAGTGTTTTCGGACTTGTTGGTATGGTTGAATGGGGACCCAGGGGCCTCGTGTGCAAATCGGATTGGCATCGGATCGAGTTTAGGACTTAAGGAATTGCTATTGATTAAGGCTACTGGTGTGATCGTAACTGCGAGGTTATGGCTGCAGGTGCGAGACCGTAGAAGCGGCCCAGGGGTTGCAGAAGTGGCTGGGATTGGGGTTGGTTGGATTCGCAGATGCAAGGAATTTACCACACTTGTTGGCTCACAGATGTAGGCGGAGGAGCGTAGAAGCGGAATTGGTCTGGGGATGGAAGATTGCAGGTGCGGGTGTTGTAGGGCGCGTAGGCGTGGAGTGCTACTCGAGCTGGGGAGACTGCAGATGCAGATGGTTTCCACAGAAGCGGATGCGCGTCTACATTGAAGGTCCGCAGAAGCGAAAGTCTAGCACCTTAGCAGAAGCTAAATTTGTGAGGTGGCTTCCGCAGAAGCAGCGCCGCAGAAGCGTAAGGAGTTCCGCAGGTGCGAAAAGTCGTCTGGGCAGAATATATGCTAGCCAAAAGGAGATTTGCTCATTTCATCTCATTTTCTCTCTTGGAGCCAAATTTGGGGCGATTTTTGGAGGGCTATTCATCCACCTCTTGGGGGTATGTGTTTCTAAGCCACTTTTGATTATATTTCATAAACATATATGGGGTTTTAACATGAAAATTGGTGGAAATTTTTGGATTTTGAAGAAAAACCTAGAATTGGTATTTTTGGATTTTGACCACGAAATTGGACATAGAATTAGAAATAAATTATATATTTGAGTTCGTGGTGTTATGGGTAATTTTCATCTTCGAATTTTTTTGGAATCCAGGCATGTGGGCCTGATGGTTAACTTTGTAGACTTTTTGAGCGGAGTTGGGAATTGTTATAAATATAAATTAATTATGATGTTGGAGTATATTTTTATTGGTTTTCCTGATTTTTTGACTAGTTCGGATCGATGGGCATCGACTTGACGTGTTAGAGAGGCGTTGAAGTCGGTTATGGAACTTCGGAGCGAGGTAAGTCTCCCGTCTAACTTTGTGAGGAGGAATTTACCCCGTAGGTGTTATTCTTGTTATATGCTACATTTTGTGGGAGCGGGCGTGTATGAGGTGACGAGTGTCTGTGCGTATGCTAGAATTCTTAGTTATGTCCGCATAGACTTAGATTCACGCTCTGCTTTAAATGTACTATTTGAGTTATCCTTGCCTGTTTAATTACTTTATTTCGTGCTGTTCTGAGACTAGACTCGCGTAGAGTAATGGACTCGCTATTTTAGATATTCGATGAGCTACTTGACTAGCCGCGTAAAAATATGCTTCCCTTACGAATTTATCTCGCGTTGTGTGTATTCATCGCAAAGTTTCCTTAAACTTCATAACTCACACATATATTTGTGAGTGGCGTCACGGACCCGTTAAAGCTTCTTATTCTAATGGGATCTTCCCGTTCACCTCGGCAGGATATTGTAACACACTTTTATGGGATTGGGTCGTTCGACTTGGTAGGATATTGTAACACTCTTACGGGATCGGGCCATTAGCCTCGACAGGATATTGTAACACACTCTTATGGGATCAGACCGTTCCCCTCATCAGGATATTGTAACACACTCTTAAGGGATCGGGTCGTTCGCATCGGCAGGATATTGTAACACACTTTTAAGGGATCGGGTCGTTCGCCTCGGCATGATATTATAACACACTCTTATGGGATCGGTCCATTCGCTTGGCGGTATCATTTTTTATATTCTTATGGGAACGGGCCGTTCGCCTCAACATTTTTATAAAACACTCTTATGGGATCGGATTGCTCGCTTCGGCAGTATCGTGAGAAATACTTGATAAGGAGTCCGAGTACTCATGAATTCCCTGACTTGAGATGTGTGTTTTGTTTATGTATTGACCGTTACGTAATCCATTTGTGGAAGTATCTGATGATTGAGGACCTTGGGTTCATTGTTCAGTTGTGGACCATATTATTTGCTTATATATGTACTCATAGTTTACTTTCCTTGTTTCATACTCGTCTGCTTAATTATATTTGATTTACTGGACCACTAGCAAGTGTCAATGTCGACCCCTCATCACTACCTCTTCAGGTTTAGGCTAGATAAGTACTGGGTACATATTGATTTACGTACTCATACTGCACTTCTACACTAAATGTGCAGGATCTGACAGGTTCATTTGGTGGTCATTTGGGCGCGTAAGTGCAGTTGCCGAGGGGACTTTATGGTGAGCAGCTTTCCATGCTACAATTTACAGCACATAGAGTCTCCATCATAATTATTTACTTTATCCTGTCTATCTTGTATTCCAGACAGATGTTGTATTGTTATTGTACCTTCTAGTAGATGCTCATGCATTTGTGACACCGGGTTTGGGGGTTCCTAGTGGATGTTCAACATTGCAGTTCACGTTATTATTATCATTTCACTTTATGATTTATTTATATTCGGAATTTTGTAAAGAAAAGCACAAGCTTCTATGAGTGCCAGATTTTATTCTATTTATTTAATTAAACTCCTGATTTTAATTTTTTTTAAAATGGATAACTATTTAGATGATTCACTGTTGGCTTGCCTAACGGCGACGTTGGGCGCCATCACGTCCTATAGTGGATTTTGGGTCGTGAAAGAAGGGGTGTTTGGCATACTTGTATTTTGTGAGGGATGTAACTGTTGGTACTCTAACATTGTGTCAGCTCCGGGAGTGAGAGATTTTCCATGGGTATTTCCAGTAGAATTACCAGGCATGACACCCAACAAGGATATCGATTTTGGTATTGACTTGCTACCGGGCACTCAGCCCATCTTTTTCTACTATATCGCATGGCACTAGTGGAGTTGAAGGAATTAAAGGAACAACTTCAAGAGTTTCTTGATAAGGGTTTCATCAGACCAAGTCTCTCACCATGGTGTTCTCCAATTCTATTTGTGAAGAATAAAGACGGCTCTATGGGGATGTGTATTGATTATAGGCAACAGAACAAGGTTACAGTCAAGAATAAGTACCCACTACTGCATATTGATGATTTGTTTGATTAGCTTCAAGGTGCTAAGGTATTCTCAAAGATTAACTTGAGGCCGGGGTACCATTAGTTGATGATACGGGCTTTAGAATTCCGAAGACCGCTTTTAGGACCCGCGATGGCTACTATGAGCTTCTGGTGTTGTCTTTTGGGTTGACCAACAACCCACCAGCCTTTATGTACTTGATGAACAACATGTTCCAGTCATATCTTGATTCTTTCATCATCGTATTCATTGATGACATATTAGTGTATTGCCGCAACCGGGAGGATCATGAGCTGCACTTGAGGATCGTGCTTCAGACTTTTGAGAGAGAAGAGGCTATATGTTAAATTCTCTAAGTACGAGTTTTGGATTGATTCAATGGCATTCTTGGGCCATGTGGTGTCTAGTGAGGGGATTAAGGTGGATCCGAAAAAGATTGAGGCATTAAAGAGTTGGCCCATGCCTTCTATCACTACTGAGATTCGGAGTTTCTTAGGTTTGGCTGGGTATTATGCTATTTGTAGAGGATATTTCATCCATCGTAGCCCTTTTGACTATATTGAACCAGAAAGGTGCCCTATTCAGGAGGTCTGATGACTGAGGAAAGCTTTCAGAAACTCAAGACACTTTGAATACAACTCCAGTTCTAGTTTGCCTTCGGCATCGGGTTCTTATACAATATATTTTGATGCTTCACGGATTGGCATTGGGTGTGTGTTGATGCATGAGGGTAAAGTAGTTACTTATGCTTCGTGCCATTTAAAGCCCTATGAGAAGAACTACTCAATACATGATTTGGAGTTGGCAGTCATTGTTCATGTGCTCAAGATTTGGAGGCACTATCCCTACGACGTGGCTTGTGAGGTGTTCACGGATCACATGAGCTTACAACACTTGTTTAAGAAAAAGTATCTGAAATGATATCACTATTCTTTATCATCTCGGGAAGGCCAATGTGGTGGTCGATGTGTTGTGTAGGAAGGTCGAGAGCCTGGGTATTCTTGCCTTTATTCCAGTTGGGGAGAGACTATTAGCTTGGATTTTCAGGCTTTAGCCAACAAGTTCATAAGGTTGTATGTTTCAGAGCCTAACAAACTTCGTGCTTGCGTGGTTTCACGGTCTTCTTTGTTTGAGCGCATCAAGGCACATAAGTATGATGATCCCCACTTGCTTGTTATTAAGTATATGGTGCAGAATGGTGATTCCAAGGAGGTAACCATTGGTGATGACGGGGTGTTGAGGCTTCAAGACAGGATTTGTGTGCCTAATGTTGATGGGTTGTGGGAGCTAATTCTTTAGAAGGCCCATAGTTCGCAGTATTCCATTCATCCGGGTGTTGCGAAGATGTACCATGATTTAAAGAAGCACTACTGGTAGAGAAGAATGAAGAAAGATATTATGGAATATGTGGCTCGGTGTTTAAATTGTCAACAAGTGAAGTACGAGCATCAGAGACCGGGTGGTTTTCTTCAGAGGCTTGATATTCCAAAGTAAGAGTGGGAGCATATCAATATGGACTTTGAAGTTGGACTTCCATGGACCTTGATGCAATGTGGGTCATTGTGGACAGACTGACCAAGTCTGCACACTTCATTCAAGTCAGGACTACCTACTTTTCAGAGCAACTGCTCGGATTTATCTTTGTGAGATTGTTTGTCTTTATGGTATGTCGGTGTCTATTATCTTCGATCGAGTCATGCACGTCACATTTTTGGAGAGCCGTACAACATGAATTAGGCACACAGGTCAAGTCGAGTACGGCATTTCAACCAAAGATGGACGAGCAGTCCGAGCACACTATTCAGATCTTGGAGTAAATGTTACATGCACGTGCTATTGATTTCGGGGGTTCATGTCAGTTTCTGTCGCTAGCAGAGTCCGCCTAGAATATCAGCTATCTATCGAGCATCTAGATGGCTCCTTAAGAGGCCTTGTATAAGAGGTAATGTCATTCTCCGGTTGGTTGGTTTGAACCCTCGGAGGCTAGGTTGTTAGGCACTGATTTGATTTGAGATGCTTTGGAGAAGGTCAAGTTGATTCAGGATCGACTTCGTACAACGCAGTTCAGGTAGAAGAGTTATGTTGATCGGAGGGCTTGTGATTTGGCATTCATGGTGGGAGAGAGGGTTCTACTTACATTTTCACCCATGAAGGGCGTAATGAGGTCTGGGAAGAAGGGCAAGTTGATCCGTCAGTATATTGGTCCATTTAAGATTATTAAGAGAGTGGGTGTGGTGGCCTACAAACTTGCAATACCACCCAGCTAAGCGGGAGTTCACCTGGTGTTTTATGTTTCCATGCTATTATGGTGACCCGAACTTGTGTTGGATTTTAGCTCAGTGCAATTGGACAAGGTTTTGACCTATGTGGAGGGGCCGGTGGCTATTTTGGACAAGCAGGTCCAGAATTTGAGGTAGAAAAATAGTGCATCAGTAAAGGTTCACTAGAGAGGTCAACCAGTAGACAAGGTAACTTGAGAGACTGAGCATGATATGCCGAGCTGTTACCCTTAGTGTTTGGCACTTTAGGTATGTCTCTATACTCGTTCAAGTATGGATGTTTGTTTGAGAGAGGGAGAATGTAACGACCCGACTAGTCATTTGGTGTATTTGATCCTCGTTTCCCCTTTTGAAGCTTCCCGTTTGTGTATTTGTGGTTTTATGACTTGCAACGGTGTTTGGTTTCATTTCGGGGAGGTTTTGGGTTGAATTAGATCAATTAGTTCTTAATTTAGAAGTTTAAGTTGGAAATATTGACCGAGATTTGACTTTTGTGAAAACAACTCCGGAACGGTATTTTGATTGTCCCAATAGGTTTGTATGGTAATTTTTGGGCTTAGGTGTATGCCCGAAATTGGATTCGGAGGTTCCTACGTTGAATTGTGTTTTTTTCCTGAAAGTTAGCAATTTGAAGGTTTAGAAATTTCTAAAATTTAACCATAGGTTGACTTTATGGCTATCGGGTTCAGATTTTTGTTTCGGGACTTGTAATAGGTCCGTTTTGTTATTTCGAACTTGTCTGTAAAGTTTGGTGTCATTCCGAGTTGGTTTGACTAGAAAAAAGGACGCTTGGTTGTGATTCTAGTTATTCTTAAGTTTCATTGTGATTTCTATGTGTTTTGGTGCCCGATTCGTGGTTTCGGAGGTTATATTGGTTTTTTTATCGTAGAGCGAGTTCGTATGTTATTTTTAGACTTGTGTGGAGGTTTGGTGTGTAGCCCGGAGGGCTCGGGTGAGTCTCAGACATATTTTAGATTGGCTTGGTCATGTTTCATAGTTGCTGGTGCTTACTAGATGTTGCAGGTCTCGCAAATGCGAGATCCTGTTTGCATTTGCGAACCTCGCATTTGTGAGGTGGGTTGGGGGATGCAGTGTTCACATTTGTAAACTTGGGATCGCATTTGCAATGGGGGCTCCAGGGCAAGGACGACCGTATTTGCGATCAATTGATCGCTTTTGTGGAAGGGGCAGACTTCGCAAATGCAAAGCCTTGGTCGCATTTGCGACATCCCCTAAGTTCAGCAGGCATCGCATTTGCGATGCATTTGTTGTGTTTGCGGTGTTCGCATTTGTGACATCCGTAGCTGAACATAAGGTTGAGATTTTGGGACCTCATTTATCATATTTTTGAGCCCTATACTCGGTGAGAGGCGATTTTCGTACAAAGCTTTTGTGTAAGTGATTTTGACTCAATTTCATTATATTACATGATTTTTAATGAATTTTAACATCTAAATCATGAGAATTGAAGAAAATTTTTGGGGATTTATTTGACTATATTTTGAAATATGAAAATTCGAGAGTCGAGTTGGACTCGAATTTGAAAACCAAACAGATATATAGACTCGTGGGGTTATGGGTAATCGAGATCCACCCTTTGATGCAGGTTTTTACCGGCGAGCCCGCAATTTACTTTTGTTGACTCTTAGAGAATTGTGTAAAGATCATAAATTTATTAATCGAAATTGGTTTCTCTTACATTTGTTAAAATTATTAAGTCATGTTTTTAAAATTTGAGTTGAGCGGAGGTGAATTTAAGGGAAAAATGGTTTTTATAGTACTGAATTAGCCTAATTGAAGTAAGTATCTTGCCTAACTTTATACGTGGAAAACTTCCTCTTAGGATTTGGTCTAATTGCTTTATTTGTTCTATGTGAAATGACATGTACACAAGGTGACAAATGTGTACACAGGTGTATGTGTGTTAATTATCTTTCTCATTGTTGATTTCCATTATTTGGAGTTATTGTTCATGTTATCCCTTCCCTTGTTGATTTCCATTATTTGAAATCATTGTTACACGTTATCTATTCCATTGTGAGTTATTCTTATTTAACATCGTGCTTATACATTGTTACTCATTGTTGAATTACTGGTGTTGAAGTTATGAAGTCGTTATCACGTTTAGGAGAAATTGTTATTGTTGAAACATCTTCTTGTTGAACATTTTACATTCATTGTTGTTGTTGTTGCTATTCTTGTACACATTGTGGTGGAGTCGTGGGCTATTGTTGTGGAAGCATTGATATTGTTGATTGTTGGCAAGTTGTGATATATGGGCACTTGTGGTGCGAGTTGTTATTGTGATATCATATTGACGCGCATGCGGTGGTATAAGGCTTGGGGTTAATGTGCATGCGGCGATATAAGATGGGACTTATGTGTGTGTTGCTTGTAGGGGAACTACGTGAAGCCACGCGGTATCATAAGATGGGCTAAAATATGTGTAGCTATTTCAGAAAAAGTGTTTTCAAAAACCTATTTCAAATGTAGGGCTCACACGACGGTATAAGGAAATATTGTGATTGCGATTGTGAAATGAGTATACAATGCAGTACTCGGTTGTGATTCTTGAATTATACGAGGCGGTACCTCGGTGATGATTCTTATTGTACACGAGGCGGTACCTCATTGTGGTTTGTTGTTTATCTCTTTTTGCAAGCAGTTTTGGTGGAAACGTTTCTGTTGTTTTGTTCTTCCTTGTTTAGCAGTTGTTTCCCGTACATGGTCATTTTGGCTCTCTCTTTAGTTGCTTATTTTATATTATTTTCATGTCTAATTTGCGTATTAATTCATGTTATTATCTTGTTTTGCATCGGTTATTTCTTCGTTTTCCATTATTTATTCTTATTACATTTTCATACTACTTATTTATATCCTAGTAGGTGTCTTGACCCGGCCTCGTCACTACTATACCGCGGTTAGGCTTGATACTTATTGGGTACGTACCATTGTGGTATACTCATACTACGCTTCCGCACAATTTTGTGCAGATCCAGGTACGTCTACTCGTGCCGGATGCTAGAGTTGATTTGAGTTGCTGATTAGAACTTCAAGGTATACCTGCTCCACGTCTGCAGGCCTTGGAGTCACCTTCCCTATTTTACTTCCTATTGTATTTCTTTCAGATAGTGATATATCAGATATTCTAGTTTATTCTAAAGAACTTATGACTCAGTTCCACCGGGTTTGGGGAATGTATTGATGAGATTCTGTTTTATTTCGGAAGGTTATATTAGTTATCCAACTTTATTTTAGTATTTTGATAATTGTTTATACCAAGTTATTATTATCTATTAGGCTTATCTAGTCGTAGAGACTAGGTGCCATCACGACGTCCTACGGAGGAAAATTTAGAGTCGTGATATCTAAATAATAAAGCTTCAGTGTTTAATCAAATTTTCAAAAGTCAACAAAAGTCAACCCGAGCTCACATAGTCAAAATTCGAGTCAAGGGGTAGATCCCAATTACCCATAATTCCACGAATTCAAATATATTATTATATTCCAAAACTGAGTCCAAATCGACTCCCAAATCCCCAATTTACACTCTGCAAATTATAGACAAAACCTAAAAAAAAATTAAAATTCCATGATTAAAGTGTATAAATTTATGGGAATTAAAGATATATAATCAAATCCAAGTAGAAATTATATACCCTCAAATTTATGGTGAAAATCCCTTCCAAAATTTCCTCTAGCCGAGCTCCTAGGCTCAAAATAGTGAAAAATGAGTCAAAACTCGACTTAAAACCCTTATGTCAGGCATTTCACATCTGCGGCCCTCATTGTCGCTTCTATGACGCTGCTTCTACGACAAAAGCCTCGCATCTACGAGCTTCACTAAAGCAGCCAACCCTTTGCATCTGCGGCTAAAACTCTCACACTTGCGAGATCACATTTGTGACCAAAATCCTTACTTCTATGAGATGCCTCACATCAGCCTTCCCTCTCACCTGTGACACAATCTTCGCGTCTGCAGAGTCGCAAATACATCCAACCTTTCGCAGATGCGCACTCTCCTAGCCAACCCATTTCTAGCAGGCTCGCGACCAGAATACTGCACATGCATCATCGAATATGCACAAACGGCCTCTTAGATGCGGCCAATGATGGGACCAGCCCTTCCTTCGCTTCTGCGCATACAATCTTCGCAGGTGCGACACACCAGCACCAGACCTACCATCAATACCAAAATGGTTCAGAACCATTTTGAAACTGGTTCAGAACCATTTCGAAACACACCCGATCCCCCCCTCCATACCAACAAATCCTAATACCTTATCTAAACTTATTTAAATGCTCAAAACACCACAACTAATATCAAAATCAAGCCTTGACAATCAAAATCCATCTCTTAACTTTCAAACTTTCTAACTCTGCCAAACATATCTGAATCACATTTGAACATTTCGGATTTCGATCATACTTTGCACAAATGTTTCAATCAACAAAACGAACCTATTCAAAGTCCCAAAACACCATTCTGATCCCAATAACATCAAAGACAACTGACTATTAAACCTACCAACTCTCTGATTCTTCAAATTGTCAACTTCCGACACATTGAGACAAAAACTTCTAGGAACTTCCAAATCCAAATACGAACACACGCCTATGAACAAAATCACCATATGAATCTATTGAACCATTAAATCACAAATCCGAGGTTGTCTACTCAAAAGTCAAACCTTGGTCAACTCTTTCAACTGAAGCTATCCAAAATAGAACTACATATTCCAATTACTCCCAAACCTTCCCAAAATCAAATCAACTATCCCCGCAAGTCATAATATAACAAACAAGAATATGGGAAGCATCAAGTAGGGAAAGGGGGCTCAATTACACAAGATGACCGGTCGGGTCGTCATATTTTCTGCCTGTTAAACAAATGTTCTTCCTTGAACGAGTTTATAATCATACATGGAATGCCAAAAATTTGAGGAATTCAGCTTCGCATATTATGCTCTGTCTCCCAAGTTGCTTCCTCGACCGGTTGACCTCTCTATTGAACCTTCACAGATGCAATATCTTTCGATCTCAACTTGCAGACTTGCCCTTTCAAATAGCCACCGACTCTTCCTCATAAGACAGATTCTCATCCAACCACATTTAATTGAAATCTGACACATGTGATTGATTCTCATGATACTTCTAAGGCATATAAACATGGAACAACGGGTGAACTCCCGACTAGCTGGGTGGAAAAGCAAGCTTGTAAGCCACCTCACCAACTCTCTCTAACACCTCAAATGGACCAATATACCGAGGGCTCAACTTTCCCCTCTTCCCAAATTTTATCATGCCCTTCATAGGAGAAACTCTAAGAAAAACCTTCTCACCGTGCACGAAAGCCACATCATGAACCTTCATATCAACAAAACTCGTCTGCCTAGACTGCACTATACAAAACATCTCCTAAATAAACTTCACCTTCTTTACACCATCACGAACCAAATCTCTACCTAATAACCTAGCCTCACAGCTTCGAACCAACCAATAGGAGAATGACATTGCCTACCATATAAGGCCTTACACGGAGCCATCTAGATACTAGACTGGTAGTTGTTGTTGTAGGCAAACTCCGCTAATGGTAGAAACTGATCCCACTGGCCTCCGAAATCAGTAGCACATGCTCTCAACATATCCTTCAAGATATAAATGGACCGCTTGGATATCCATCTATTTGAGGGTGAAACGCAGTGCTCAACTCAACCTGCGTGCCCAGCTCATGCTAAATGCCTCTCTAAAAGTGCGTTGTAAGCTGAGTGCCATGATCCGAGATGATAGAAACAGACACACCATGCAAACAGACAATCTCTATGATGTAAATCTGACATGACTTCTCTTAAGTGTAAGAAGTCATGACCAAAATGAAATGCGCAGACTTGGTCAGTCTGTCCACAGTGACCCAAATAGCTCCAAACCTCCTCAATGTCTGTGGTAATCCTACCACGAAGTCCATAGTAATGTGCTCCCACTTCCACTCCAGTATATATGATATCTGAAGCAAACCATCAGTTCTTTTATGCTTATACTTATGCTGCTGACAATTCATACGCCGCAAAACATGCACAATAATATCTTTCTTCATCCTCTGCCACTATTAATGTCGTTTCAAATCACGGTACCTCGAGCTATGTGCCTTCTCAAGAATCAACTCCCTCAAACCATCCGCATTAGGAACACAAATCCGACCCTGAAGTCACAACACACCATCATCACCAATTGTCACCTTCTTAGCACCACCTCTCAACATCGTGCTCTTAAGGACAAGCAAATGGGGATTATCATACTAATGAACCTTGATTCGCTCAAACAAAGACGATTGCGCAACAACACAAGCATGAACTCTATTAAGGCTCAGAAATATCTAACCTCACAAATTTGTTGGCCAAAGCCTGAACATCCATAGCCAAAGGTCTCTCTGCTGCTGGAATGAACGCCGAACTCCCAATACTCTCTGTCTTCCTACTCAGAGCATCTGTTACCATATTTGCCTTACTTGGATAATACAAGATGGCAATATCATAATCCTTCAACAACTCCAACCACATACGATGCCTCAAATTCAAATACTTTTTCTTAAACAAATATTGAAGACTTGAATGATCAGTGTAAACCTCACAAGACACTCCATACAAGTAATGCCTCCAAATCTTTAGCGCATGGACAATAACTGCTAACTCTAAATCATAGACTAGATAGTTCATCTCATGGTTCTTCAACTGGTGTGATGCTTAGGCAATTACCTATCGTCCTGCATCTACACATACCCAAGGACAACACACGAATCATTATAATAGACAACATACATTCTCGATCCTGAAGGCAACATCAAAATCGGAGCTGTAGTCAAAGCAGTCTTGATGTTCTGAAAGCTCTCCTCGCACTCGTCAGACCACCTAAAAGGAGCGCCACTCCGTGTCAAGTTGTTCAATGGAGCTGCAGTAGAGGAGAATCCCTTCACAAGCAATGATATCAACCAGCCAAGCTTAAGATGCTCCTGATCTCTGTAGCAGTAGAAGGTCTGGGCCAACTCTGAACTACCCCAATCTTCTTCAGATCCACCTTGATCCCATTACTAGATACCACGCAGCGCAAGAATGCCATTGAATCCAATCACAATTCATACTTGGAGAACTTAGCGTATAACTTCTTCTACCTCAAAATCTGAAGTTTAATCTTCAAATGTCGCTCGTGCTCCTCAACACTACGAGAATGCAGAAAGATATCATCAATGAATACAATGACAAATGAATTCAAATAAGGTTGGAACACAATGTTCATCAAATGTATCAGAGTTGATAGTGCATTAGTCAAACCAAAAGACTTCACCAAAAACTCATAATGTCCATAATGAGTCCTGAACGTCGTCTTAAGGATGTCGGAAGCCCTAATCTTCAATTGGTGATAACCCAACCTCAAGTCAATCTTCAATAACACCTTGGTATCCCGAATCAGATCAAACAAATCATCGATGCGAGGCAATGGATACTTGTTCTTGAGTGTGACCTTGTTCAACACACATCCCCATGGAACCATCTTTATTCTTCACAAACAACACTTGGCACAGAGACTTGTATTAACTACCCACTAAATTCACTAAGATTGTTATTCAGTCGACCCAATTCGAGTTCAAAAGTGTGATTATATTAAACAATAATTCTAACTAGTAACTAAATTATCAAGCAGCAAAATAATTGTTGTGTATTCAGTAGAGACAAATATTCCAGGTTTGTGATCGATTCACCAATCCCATTGTGTTCTAGTTAACTCTCCCTTCTATACAATTCACTCAAGGTTGCTAATTAATCAAAAAATAGCTCTCGTAGCCTTCTCTCGAAGTACTACTCCCCTATTCAAAATAGATTAACGCCTATATTCCTATGAAATCAATCTATTAACAACGCATTAAGATTACGATTTTTAGTTAAGCATGGTGACTAGGTATATTCCTATCCTAACCACAAATCCTCCCCCCTCAGAGTTAAGATCATTCTCTCTTTAATTCTTCTCTAATCTAAACATGGCTTTCCCAATCATAACATAGATAGTAAATAGAACCTAACTGTTAGCCAGACAATTAAGCAATTAATTACAGAATTGTAGAAACAATCATATATTGGTGAATTATACTCAAGGTTAAGTCAACGTTAAACAACAATATTTATTGCTAAATCACAACCCCAGAACTATGGGTTTTAGCCACTCATGATATTATTAAACCAATTCACAAGCGTTAAATAATTGAAGCTACTAAGAAAGATGAAGAAAAAAAAGAAAATCCATGCTCCCAAGTGTTCCGTGTCTTAGTCTCGCCTCCCAAGAATGTCTAACCCCCCCCCCCCTCCCCAAAAAAAGGTTTAGAACCCCTTTTATACATGTTGGGGGCGTGTAGGGTTGAAATCATCAAGTCCTAGCCGAATTAGGACAAAATCTACCCCTTGACATCTCGCTTGGCGCCTGGCACCGACCTGGACAACAAAGTTTTTAGTCTTCTGTCAATGGTGTTTTGGTTGGTGCCTAGAGCCAACCTGGACAGTGAACTTTCTTGTCTTCTATCAATGGTGTTTTTGGCTGGTGCCTAGCGCCAACCTGGACACCAAACTCGTACTTCCTCCAAATTCTTCCGTTTATGCTTTAATTTGCACGCCAATTTCCATATCACATCCATTTGACTCTGGCACATAAAAACACCACGAATTAGAACAAATTATTGCATTACACAAACAAAACTCACACAATATGAGTAAAATGCGAGGCGATATGCATATAATTATGCATACTTTATGCCGAATATCAAGCACAATATTAAGATAGCTGGGAGAGTACTGAAAGATAATAAAAATGGGGTGTTGAAAGATGGTCGGGACACTGCTCCACGACCAACATGATGTGTAGAATGAGTTGGCCTACTGTGATGGCTTGTGTCAAACTGACCCCTACCTCCATATGAGGTACCACTGAAACTACCACAACGACGAGATCTCTTATTTTTGTCCACAGCCTCTCATCTCTGGCTATGAATACACTCGATCCTCTAAGCTAACTCTACAGCCTGGTGGAAAATGGTCCCAATCTCTGATTCTCGAGCCATAAAAATCTTGATGCTATAATTTAAGCCCTCAATAAAATCACCTCACCTTGTCTAGAAAGTCTTGGGAATCCACTGAAGCACCGCTCTGAGTCTGGAGGAAACAACCTATGAATCCTCTCAAATCTCTTTTGCTCATCAGCATACATGGCACGCAAAATCTCAAGTCTAGCCACTACAATAAACTGGTCCGTAGTACAAGTGATTAAGGTCTACACTCCCCCTCCAGCCCGAGATGCGACTGGGGCTACTGGGTCCACTCTATCCTGATTCAAAACATCGATAAAACTAACAATCTTAGCCATAGCCTCCTGGAATACCAGTGAAGCAATGAAACCCACTACGTGCTGAGTGAGAACTGGGCCTCAATATGATCATCATGAAACTGATCCTCTGCCTGATCCACAAACACGTCCACTAATATAGCCCTAGTACACTCTTGAGCTCTGACGGGTGCTTGGTCCGTCACCATGTGACCCCTGGTCGGAGCCTTAGCCCTACCCCTCACTGCTACCGCTGGATGTACTACCTCTCCATCATTGGTTGCTACTGAATAGCGCATTCCCACAATATGTAAGAGAATAGAAGAGAGAATTTAGGCTCAGAAAACAGTCATCGCACGACAAAGAATCAAGAAAAGGGAAGTCTCCTAAATCCCTATAGAAGCTTGCTTATAGATAGTGACGTCTCCGTATCGATCCACACGACTCTACTAGGCTTGCTTGTGACATGTAAGACCCTTAGAACTTAGATCTCTGATACCAACTTATCATGATCCAAAATCCCACCAAAGGTCGTGATGACACCTAACTCGCTTGCTAGACAAGCCAACATTCACATCAACGACAAAATCCAATTAATAAGCCATTAACCGATTCATAATACAAAAGCAAAGCAAAAATTGTCATAACTCAAACATCAAATGTGCATAAATCTAATACAAGGTCTACACATGACCATAACTGTCTCACAAACTCTCCACACAAAAAAAAACCTTTGGGTGTCACAACTAGTCACACGCAACTAATAAGAGTGCAAGATCTCAGCTGAATACAAAGTATGTCCAAAAATGATAAAGAGACAACGAAAAATATCAAAAGTAGGAAAGGTGACTCCATCAAATCAAGTAAGCAGCTCACCACAAAGTCTCCTAAAATCACTCTTACTCTGCTGGATAAATACCTCCAAAACCAGTATCAGAACTTGCACAAAATCTGCAGAATGTAGTGTAAGTACAAAATACGATACTTAATAAGTGTCAAGTATAGCCTCGAAAAATTAGTGGCGAGAGGTCAATAGTCGGACCTACTAACGACTCAATACTCATAAGAGGCATAAACAACATATGGAACAAGCATGATATTATCAATCAAGCTACCAGTAAAAGCACAATAGAGCTGGTATGTAAACACACTTTCAAATAAGAGATAGAACATAATATTATCATAATCATGATATGAGTCAAATAATAGTCAGCTAAAAAAAATAAGGGCCACTATATGATTCTAAGCTACCAATGCAAGCTCAAGATCCAAGATCAATTCTCACAGCATAATTCTATATATCCAACACTAACAGAGTGTCCAAATCAATACCAATATGAGTTCATGCACTCATAGGATCCAAAGTAACATGGATAACCACCTAACTCCAGAGGGATGGTACCAAATCCAAGTGTCGTTGCGATGTGCAATCCGATCCACTAATAATGATAATAGTAATAGTAATAGTAATAATAATAATAATAATAATAATAATAATAATAATAATAATAATAATAATAATAATAATAATAATAATAATAATAATAACAATAATAATAATAATAATAATAATAATAATAATAATAATAACAACAACAACAACAACAACAACAACGTTGCGACATGCAACCCGTTCCACGAACCATCATCAATAACCACTATCCACTCATACTATCGGTGGTGCCAGAATTCTCATCTTTTCACACTATTCAACCCTCAAACTCATAGATTATGTATGAGGCAACATAATTATAGGAATTGAATCATAATAATAGAAATACAAATAAAAGCACATATGGTTAAATGATGGGTATGGCTAATCATGTAATTCAATTTATCTCAACAATTCGAAAAGCAATTTCATCATTCAAAAGTCTTATCATATTATTTAACATGAATGAAATAAGACATTTAACTACCACATCATGAATCAATACGACAAGTATATGACTACAGCTCGACAAAGAAGCTCAATATGGCGAAACAATTACTTATGCCCAATTCAACAAGTCATAATTTAAGCATGCTTGTAAGCCACACTTACAAGTCATCACGTAGTTATAGAATTAGTGAAACATGAATAAGAAGTTCACATAGTCAAATTAATGCATAATCATAATCAAAACATTTACTAGATAGGTCATAACATAGCTACGCATATACACTCGTCACCTCACATATATATGACTCCTAAATCGAGCAACAAGTAGCAAATAGATCACATATGGAGAGAATTTCCTCTTACAATGATAGAAAGAGACTTACCTCCACCTGGTAGGCTTCAACTTTCTAAAATAGTTTTTCCTCTCAAATCAACCTCCAAACGAGTCGAATCAAGTCAAATACAACTCAATAACGTTAACCTAAGCCATATGAATCACTTCCAAACAATAAAGTTTCAATCTTTAATCAAATCACCAAAAGTCAAAAAAAAATCAAGTGGCCCCACATGGTCAAACCTGAGTCAAGGGGTAGATTGCAACTACCCATAACTTCACGAGTTCAAAACTGAGATAAGATTTCAAAACTGAGTCCAAATTAACTCCAAAATCCCCAATTATAATATCCAAAATTATGGACAAAAGCCCTATATTTTTCTTCAAATTTTCATTATTAAAGTGTATAAATCTATGAGAATTAAAGATATACAATCAAATCCAGGTAGAAATTACTTAACCTCAAATTTATGGTGAAAATCCCCTCAAAAATTGCCTTTAGCCGATCTCCAAAACTCAAAATAGTGAAAAATGGATCAAAACGTGACTTAAAACCCTTATGTCAGGCATCTCACATCTGCGACCCTTACTACCGCTTCTGTGATGTCTCTTCTGAAACAAAAGCCTCGCATCTGCGAGCTTCACTAAAGCAGCTGATTTGCACATGCGGTTAAAAATCTTGCACCTACGACTTTGCATTTGCGACCAAAATCCTAGCTTCTCCCAGTTGCCTCCCATTAGCCTTCCCTCGCACATGCGACACAATCTTTGCATCTGAGTCACAGGTGCGTCCAACCTTTCACAGATGCGCACTCTCCTAGCCAGCCTAATTCTCACAGGTGTGCGGCCAAAATACGCCACCCACGCCGTTGCATCTATGCAAACCACCTCACAGATACGACCATTCATGGAACCAAGTCTTCTGTCTGTTATGCACATACATTCTTTGCAGGTGCGACATCACACATGTGCATAAAAATTTCGCAGGTGCGACACACATAACTTGAACTACAAATAACACCAAATGGCCCAGAACTATTCTGGAATACACTTGTGCCCCCTCCCCCTCTCCCCTCACCAGACCCCATCCAACCATACCAACAAGTCCTAATACCTTATCTAAACTTATCTAAATGCTAAGAATACCACAACTAACATCAAAACCAAGAATCGACGATCAAAATCTATCTCTTAACTTCCAAACTTTCTAACTTCGCCAAATATATCCGAATCATACTTAAACATTTTGGGTTTCGACCAAACTTTGCATACAAGTTTCAATCAACTAATAGAACCTATCCAATATTTTGGAACACCAATTGGATCTCGATAACATCAAAGTTATCTATCGATCAAACCTACGAACTCTCCAATTCTTTAAATTGCCAACTTCCAGCACATAGACCCAAATGACTAAGTCCAAGATTATTATACAAATCTATTGAACCATCAAATCATAATGTGAGGTTATTCACAACCCAGCTTAACTCTTACAACTTAAGATATTCAAAAATGGAACTATGTGTTTCAATTTGCTCCCAATATTCCAGAAATTAAACCAACCATCCCACAAGTCAAAAAATCAAGAAACAAGCATACATGAAGAATCAAGTAGAGAAACGGGACTCAATTATACAAGACGACCGGCCGGGTTGTCACAGTTTCATAAGGTCTAAATGGAGGCTTTGCAACTCCCAATCCAAGTTCAGATATAAGTTATAATGCATATTTCCTTTAATACATTAGAATCCCTTGTTGTGACTCAATCCCAAGAAATTAGTTCAACTCTCCTAAGTGTTCCTTTTTAAAGCCTTCTGAAGTCTAGTGATAAACATGTCAACCACATAGACTAGGATGACTATTGTATGCCTTCGTGACCTTTTTGACAAACTGAGACTGATCACGTTGGATCTACATAAAACCAAAATGTAGTAATTCTTTAGCATCTTGGCATTCCATTGACTTGGTGCCTGCTTAAGAGCCCGTTTGGATGGGCTTATTTTAAGTAGCTTTTAAGCCCTAAGTTAGGAATTCTAACTTTTGGGTTTTGATTTGTTTGTCATTTTAGCTTAAAAATAAGGGCTTAAAAGCACTTTTTTACTCTATCCAAACACTACAAAATGACTTAAAAGTTATTTTGGCTTAAAGTACTTAAAATAATCCAATCCAAACTAAGCCCATTCAAGGATTTCAGAAATCTATAGGTTGTGTTTCTCTCCTCCTAACTTTGAAATTCTTCTATCAGAGTCATGTAAATCTCATTACGTAAATCAACTTGAATTAAAATATTGTTTACATCTATTTGATGAGTGTGTAATGTTTCCAAACTACAATAGCAAGAATGGTCATAATAGTGACCATCTTGACTACCGGACTAAACATGTCTTAATAATCAATCCATTCTTGATAACTGTACCCCTTATAAACAAGCCTGACCTTGAATCTTTCCACCTCTCTAGTAGCCTTATGCTTCATCTTGTAAATCCACTTGCAACCTACAGACACATTGCTATCTGGAAAATACAACATCCCATTTATGGTTATCCTCTAAAGCAGCAATCTCAGTCTTCATGGCTTTAGTCAGCCGAGGATCCTTGATAGCTTCTTCGTAAGTGGTAGGATATACAGTTATGGAGAAGGTAAGACGATAAGCCTGGTACTATGGAGATATGTCATCATAAGATACATGATTAGAAATAGAATATGGAATGCCCATGTGAACACTCAAAGAAATAAAATCTTTCATCCAAATGGGAGGTTGTTTGGCCCTTAGGAGGGCAAGAATAGTTGCACCACCTCATGGTAGAGCTGGCTTCACCACCTCAAGCAAAGCTGGCTCCACCACCTTTAAAGCAACTTACAACTCCATTTGGAAACCCAGTGCTGCACTGATAGCATCCTTAGTGGCACTACACTAGAGGATGTAGAGGATCTATCACCATAAGAAGTATGTGGTGTAGAGAGAAGCACAAAAGGTGCAAAAGACTGAGGTTCCTTAAAAGAAAATAAATCATTTCTACATAGCACATCGTTGTTGACAAAGAAATAGTGAGTGGTGAGATCAAGTATGATATATCCCTCTTGAGTGTTAGAATATCCTATAAGAACAGTAGGCTTAGCCTTGTGCATAAGCTAGTATGATTCCTGCACTTTCTTAGCATAGCAAAGACAGCCAAGAACTCTCAGACGTCCCATATTTTTCCTGTCGTATAATAGAAAGACCACCAAGCACTGAAAAAGGCAGTTTGTTAATAAGATAGGCTACTACAAGACAATGACCCTAGAATTTTAGAGATAATTTAGCCGAGAATCTGAGAGCCCCAGTGTTGCACCTTATTTTACACTGATTAAGATAAGATTTAATATAATAGGAATTTCAGGATATGATATGATTATTGAGTCGCCACCTTATATTTTAAGGTATATCACTACTAAAAAAACATCTGTTTACCGACGCAGCAGTACCGACAGACATTTTTCCGTCGGTATTCCGAAGGACTTTCCGACGGAGTCTCTCGATACTTTTGAATTTTTTGATTTCTAATTCTTTTAAAAAGGGACCGACGGACTTTCGTCGGTAAATAATGATACTTTGACCGGTCAAAATTTAAATGGTTGTACCGACGGATTCCGTCGGTAAATTACCGACGGACTCCCTTAGAACATTTTGTATTTATATTTTCGAATTATTTTTTTAGGGTGTCTGTCGTTGCTTTAAAAAATAAATAAAAAAGAAAATAAAGTTATCCACGTACTCCANAAACGACAGAGTGCAAAGCGAAGCCAATTTGCCAACGTCCATTAATTTTTTGTAGGACCTTAAGATTTGCTTGGATATCTTGGGTTTCTTGGAATGCTCTACTGTTTGAACCGGAAAAAAGGATCATGGAAAGAGCGCACTACTAAAAAACATTTGTTTACCGACGCAACAGTATCGACGGACTTTTTTTCGTCGGTATTCCGAAGGACTTTCCGACGGAGTCTCTCGATACTTTTGAATTTTTGAATTTCTAATTTTTTTAAAAAGGAACCGACGGACTTCCGTCGGTGAATAATGATATTTTGACTAGTCAATTTAAATGGTTGTACCGACGGACTCCCTCGGAATATTTTGTATTTATATTTTTGAATTATTTTTTTAGGGTGTCTCTCGGTGCTTTAAAAAAAATAAATGAAAAAGAAAAGTTATCCATGTACTCAATCGCTATTGTATTTACATAATATTTTGAATTTTGTTCTTACAGTACCGATGGACTTCCGTCGGTAATTTAAATATATAATCTTATGCATAATTATTTTTTAATTTTTATTATTACAATTACCGAGGAGGCCGTCGGTAAGTCCCTCGGTAAGTATTTACTTAATTATCTTGGTGGTTGATTAGCCTATTTATTGAAATTTACACTAAGTGAAGGTAATTACACTACTTAAAATATATTAGTGGTAATAAGCTTTAATAATTTTATAATTTACACTAAAGTAAAAGTGAATTTGTANATATATATATATATATATATATATATATATATATATAACGCGCGTTGCACGTTAATAATGGCACATAATGGTTTAAATATTTATTTAGATGAAGGAATAATAAAATTTAATTAATGAGAGAAATTTTATATATATTACTACACCGATCATCTAAATGCCGAAAAATATTATTACATTAGCATAATACGTGAATTCAAAATGAAGGGACATCATCAAAACTTACATAAATGATCAATTTTAGTCATGTTAAGTAGATAATTATGTATTGTAGTTTAAAGGTATCTAATGTAATGGTATCTTACCGTACACTTCTTTATAGATAGTGTTTTTTGTATATGTTTCCTTATAATACTTTGGTTATTCTGCCATAACCAAAACTCTTGTTGTCGACATTGATATCTCTTTTGAAAGTGCAACATATAGTTATTCACATAAGAAAACATATTACGGTAAATATAGTCTAATATTTAGGATGTTTGTCCTTGTGCTTTATTTATTATAACTACAAAACATAAACATACTGAAAATTATTTTCACACAAATTTAGAAGGATATTCTTTAGTTTCGGAAGACGAAAGTTGAATTACACTAAGTAGAAGTGTATTAGTCTATTATATATATGGTCACACTAATATACGTAAGAAATAATGAACTTGACAATAAATATGTACGGTAGAAGGTCATTTTGTATTTAAGTATTTTTCTTGGTAGTAATTGATGGTATCATCTTTTGCTGAGTCAAGACCAAAAAATATTTTGTTTTTACAATAAAACTTAGCAATCAACCTTTTATTTAGTTGATCAATAAATTCATTTCTGCTAGCTAAGATAGCTCTTTAATTTCTATTATGTAATCCTCATAAATTGCGTTTTGATCTAGTGATGAAAATATTTTCCTTATTAAATGCACTACTATTACCATTGGGGTTGATAACCAAGTGTTCTAGAAGAACCAAATCATCTTTTGTTGGATGCCCTTCTTCGTTTCCGACACGAAGCAAGAAGTCACTGAATGTTGGATCTGTTCTTACTTTTATATTTCTTGTCATTTGAATATTTTTCGTTTGAGGTCATAAGTATAATTTTGGCAATCAAGAGGTCACTTGATCATGTTTTAGCAATGGAAGTATTTATAAAATTGCACGTCTTACATCGGACTATTTAATGTAAACACTTTTCCAGTCCAATGGAAGAAAAATTTGTGTACTGTTGCATGTTGCCAATCCTTTCCTTTCTTTACTATACACTACTGTATGACTTATATTTCCCATGTAATGAGAATAATTTTGATATCATCTGCATTTCTGAATGGGAGGGTATTTTGCTCATTTGTACTTTCTTCACATATATATAAAAACTAGTAAAGTTGCCCGCGCTTCGCGCGGTTACAATACAAATAATGATATGGCTAAATAAGTAATGTCATATAAAAGAAATCAATCTTTACTAATTAAAATTTATATTATTCAACCATGAATTATTACAATGGGTAAATTATCCACTACAATTGGCAAAACTACATAAAATGTAGGTAATCTGGGGAAAAAAAAGCCTCTTAGTTTTCCTGAAATCGGAGTGAAACTTGTTCAAACCTGGCTCAATGTAGTGTAAATTAACTACTAGAACAGATTTACTTGTTCAATATGCTTGGTGTAAGTTGATTTAATCTGATCCTGAACATCTTGCTTAACCTCTACTTAACTCTTAACATAGTTAGTTACTCCTCAAAGCATACCATTTTACTAGGCATACACCAAAGCTGACTGCTTTTTGAAGTCTATATAACCACTAAAAAAATGATTCAATATGCCCCCCTAACTAACACAAGGGGAATCTGGTTTATGATGTTTTTGTTAAGTGTCATTTGCATAGATGGCTTGGTATATCATTTAGCTTATGAACTGCTATTGAGTTCCTCTATTAAGCTTTTAGTATTTGATCACTTTTTTTAAGTGTGAGAATTAATCATCTCTAGACTTGGGGTTTCTATTGTGTTCTCTTACCTAGTTGAAGTTAATGAAGTTAGGTGTTGAATTATTCAATTCTAACTCTTCGTGTGTTTTTTTCACTTCTCTTTTGTGGATTACAAGGTATTGGGACATCCTCCACCGTGCAAAATGAGGACCTTGAGGAGATGCGGCGAACAATTCAACAACTTTCTAGGAATTATGCCGATGAACGAGAAAAAAGAAAGCATGAAGAGAAGATTAGAGACGCACTTAGGAATGACATTGAGTCCCTCAAGGCTCAAGTGAATCACTTAATCGGCTTGCCCCGCTCTCCGCCAAAAAGCCACATTTATGAAGAGGATGAAAGTGATGAAAATAATACAAATGATGAAGAAGATGAGTGATTTTATGTTTGGTTGGATTGTTGTTTAGTTGGATGTTAACTTTGAATGTTACATTTTGATGTTTGGTTGGATAGTTTTGATGATTGATGGGATAATTTGGATATTTGGATGTTTGATGGGATAATTTGGATGTTTAGATATAGTTTATAAAGTTTTTTTGTTGTTAAGTTGAGTTTTATTGTGATTGCATTTTAGTTTGTATTGTAATATTCTGCAGGCAGGTGGTGCAACAAAAAATAGGCATTGCTTGCCAAAAATGTACCAGATTTACCAAAGGACTTACCGACAGAGTCCATCGGAACAATTATTCATTTTCAATCCAGAATTTTTTAATTAGCGCGGGAGTCCGTCGGTATGCTTGAACCAAATTTTCAGATTTTATTGAAATATTCCAACGGATAGCAATCAGAAAATGAATTAATTCATAATTTTAATTTTTATATTACTAAATTATTATTTTTAATTTACCGACGGATCTCCGTCGGTATTGATATTATTATTATTATATTATTTTACAATATACCGACGGATATCCGTCGGTACGTAAAATTATTTGACCAGCTATCGTCAGAAATGTACCGATGGCATTCCGATGGGGTCCGTCGGTACTTACCGACGGATTTCGTCGGTATATTTTACCGAGAAACCTACCAACCACTTACCGACGGATATCCCTCGATAAAGCCTGGTTACCGACGTAATTTTTAGTAGTGATATATGAGGGCACCTATAAGCCATGTAAATATATAACTCCCAACTGGTCTTCTAAACCCATAAAATTCTAAGTAAAGGGTTAAAGTTATTCTAAAGGGAATGTGCAAGGCATCCTTTAAAATATATCTAAAAATAGTTCCTTAAACTTAGTCTTAATTAGTTAAGGATGAGTATCTATTTCTCTTTTTTATAAATTAAAAGAAAACTAAGGTCTAAATTTATTAAGTGTTAAATGTCTAGGTGTGCTAAAGTAATTAATAATTGATAAATTAGTAGTAAACTTTATTTTGAAAATTGTGAGCAAAATGTTAGTGATGTTTTCATGAAATAATATAACTTTTTTAAAAATGTAGGTAAAAGATTAGTAATAATCGATAATATAATTTATGAAGAGAGTTAAAAATGGTTGATAAAATGTAAGTAAAAGAGTAATATGATTTAAAACATATGTGAGAGAAAAAGATGGATCTTAAATCTTGATTTGAAAGCAATTAGTTGGACTAAATTACTTGGGGTTGCTAAAGGAAGATTTTGTATTTTCTTTTTGAGGTGGAATCTTCATGGGATGACTAGCTCAGTTTTAAAATCAAATGGGTCACAAGCCCATTTTTGTTGTTTGGGTAATTTTGAAAATGTCATTTCAGCCGAATGAAATTAGAGCCCAATAATTTGAGGCTTATTTCTACTTTTAACTGTGGGATTTTTACATACCTATACATTATTGAAAACTTTATTACGAAAAATGTCCATGTTTTGGTATTTATCCGATCAAAACACATTTTAATTAGAAAATATATACAGTCCACCTTAAAAGGCTCCCAATCCATTATTAGTGCCTTCAATCCAGGGACCTTTTTTCCTTTTTTCTCTCATCTTTCCCCTTTCTCTCTTTACTCTCTTCGTTCTGCAACCATCTAGGCTCTCATTCTCTCTAAATAATAATAATGTGTCACGTAAAATAGAAAAAGTGGAGTAACAAAGATAGAACATTAATTAGAATTACTAAATAAAATCCCAAGCGTCCATTCAATTTCAACATATACAGATCTACATGCTAGTTAGTACTCCATTATTTAAGCCGCAACTTACAAAATGCAAAATCCAAAAACCATCAAATAAGGATTTCATATCCACAATTTACATTTTACATGACCTTTTCAATTTCACTTGTTACTTTAATTTTCCAACTTCTTTACTCCATTTTCTATCATATGACAGGAAATCTTCGGGTAGGACATGACCAACTTGATAATGTATTGTCTTCATTCCATTACTGTAGCCATTGAAGATTGCAGCCAAAAGAACTCAGCCACTACTTGTTGATGGCGGAGCTACATAATCCGAAAGAATTCAGTTTAATCTCATTCGTCGAAAATTAAACCATACAAATAGGATAAAAACGATTTTTTTGTATATATATAAATAGTTGAATCTCGTTATATGAAAAACTTCTAGTATAGTGGCATAGGCAATTGCAAAACCGCTTCAGGTCGTAGTTTTTTCAAATCCCTAGCGTGACAATCTTACATAGTAAAAACAAAATTATACAACTTATCCAAAATTTTCATACATTATTTCTACCTAGTTATATATAACTACGATATCATACAACTTAAATACAATTTTGTATACAATATTATTCAACTTCATACAATATTGAAATAAAAAATATATATATAAACAACAGAATACAATTTTTCTACAATTTTACTACAATTTCGTAAGTATAATGTATGTCATGTCGTCTTCTTCTTCTTCTTCTTCTTCTTCTTCTTCTTCTTCTTCGAGTTTCAATCTGAAATTCAGCCAAAATCAAGTCTAATCTTCACCAAAACACCCTCAAAATTGAGATATAAACTCCAAACAATATTCCTAATTGTTTGCAACAACACTCAATCCAAGCAAATAATAATTTTTGAAAACCCAAATTCGAATTCAAGGCTTCAAAGCTTTTTAATGGCTATCAATGGTGAAATTGCTGCTCTCTTTTCCTTTGCTTTACATTGCTGAATGAGGGATTGATAGATAGAGAGAGACGTAGAGAGAACCCAATTGTTTGCAACAACACCCAATTCAAACAAATAATATTTTTTTAAAATCCAAATTCGAATACAAAGCTTCAAAGCTTTTTAATGGTTGTCAATGGTAGAATTGCTGCTCTCTTTTTCTTTGCTCTACATTACTGGAATTAGGGATTGAGAGATAAAGAGAGACGTAGAGAGAGAGAGAGAGAGAGAGAGAGAGAGAGAGAGAGAGAGAGAGAGAGAGAGAGAGAGAGAGAGAGAGAGAGAGAGAGAGAGAGAGAGAGAGAGAGAGAGAGAGAGAGAGAGAGAGNGAGAGAGCGCACGAGGGAGAGAGAATAAGGATGGGAAATAATTGATTCCTAATATAAAGGGATACTCATTTAATTCCTAAAGTGTATATAATTGATAAATTTGTATATAGGAAGTAATTAAATTGAAACTTGAGTAGGAAAGGTAATAAAGTTCCCAATAGTGTATAGGTATGTAAAAATCCCTTGTTCTAAAAGGCAAACGAGGAAAGACAAGGGTGAACTGGACTCCTATTTACTTTGGGCCAGCCACAGGACCAAAACTATGTCTATCGGACTCGGCAAGTGAGAGGAAAGGCAGCCGGTCCGTTTGTAAAAATTGCACGGGGCGCCCTATTTGGGCGCCCCCTTTTAACCTGTAGCCGCTTTGTCTTTCTGTTTGCACCCGTACCCACTTTTTAAAAAACTTCAGCTTCCCTTTCTCCTCCCCTTCTCCTCCTCTTCTTCTTCTTCTTCTTCAATACCACAGTTCTTGCTCTTCACTGTAGTTAGTGTTTGAGATAAGCCTTTACAAATAGAATATGAGATTGGAACTTGCTAGTTTCATGCTTTGCGGTAACTGAAGAAGATAGATTTTCTGGATTTAGCTTTGCACGATATGTAATCGTCAGATTTTCATTGACCATTCTAACAAATTTTAACGGGAAATAATATGTAGCTACTTAAACATGATATTTCAAGACTATCCGCCAAAAATTGCTAGATATTTCCATGTAATTCCTTTGATGAATGTACAAGAAACAGTACAAGAAACAAAGACAAAAACTTCAGCTCTAGAGCTGAAGTTTCCTAGTTACAACATAGAAACTTCAGCTCTAGAGCTGAAGTTTTTATTTTATAACTGGCAAATTTCAGCTGTAGAGCTTAAGTTTTCCGGTTACAAAGACAAAAACTTCAGCTCTAGAGCTGAAGTTTTCCAGTACAAAATAAAACTTCAGCTCTAGAGCTTAAGTTTTTATTTTATAACTGGAAAACTTAAGCTGGAAAACTGCTAAAGTTTTTATTTTACAACTGGAAAACTTAAGCTCTAGAGCTTAAGTTTTTATTTTATAACTGGAAAACTTAAGCTCTAGAGCTTAAGTTTTCCGGTTACAAAGACAAAAACTTTTCCAGTACAAAAGAAAAACTTCAGTCCCGTGGGCTGAAGTTATGTGAAAAAGCGGGTACGGTTGCAATTTTTTTTGCAAAATGGGCATAAGTTAAAATATGGCACAAAAAACGGATATAGATGCAAATGCCCCCGTCCGTTTGGACCGGAGAATGTTGAGGTTATCAATTCAAACCGCGTACCTACCACGCAGCAAAAGAGCAAAGATAAGTATTACTACTTGTATGAATTAAACTCTTAACGAAAAAACATAAGAGGAAAATTTATTTGTAGCCATTCGCTGGAAACTTATATCATTTGATAACAGTAAGATTTCAAATACATTTAGTATCCTAAAACATATTAGAATGGTCAGCCCAAATTTTCGCCAATCCTATCTTACCTACCTTCCTCTTCCACAATTTGTCATACTACACAAAAAGAAAATTCCGGCATTACCTTACCGTTATTGCACTGCCACCACCGCACGCACCATCGCGACCTCCACCGTACCGCTGCAACCGCATCGCTCTATCCATACCCCTAATAAAAGATTATAAAAAATCAAACTTACCCACCCCTAGACTAGTCATCCACCCCAAAATTCCGCCACCAACGCTACTACCACCATACAACCGCCACTGTACCGTCCTACCCACACCATAAAAAAGATAAATCATATTTAAATCAAACTTACCTACTCCTGGGCCAGCATTATCCACCCTCAATTCCACCACCAAAATTAAACAATTAAGGACTAAAAGAGAAAGGAAAAAAAAAGTTAGAATTTATACAAAATTTATCACAAGAAGAAGTAGATATAGTAATGTAGGAATGAGAAGAAAAAAAAACAAAGGCGATATATATATGGTTTTTATATATATTATATAAGCAGACTATTAAACCTAAAGAAATAAGATCTAAAAGGTAAAAAGAAAAAAATGATGAGAGTATTTGTGAGAGTTATACACTTTATATACAAAAAATATATTAATTATTTACTTTATATACATATTATAAATTATATACGCACTGCATATATATTATATACGTTTATATACAACATTGTATGAACATTCAATGCGTATAAATAGTGTATATGCATTCTATCAGTATAATACACCTTTCATACAAATGTGCGTACATAATTATACACATTATATATAATATTGTCAATACTCAACATAGCCACCGTAATCTTTCATGTCCAATTTTGTATAATACGTGTATAATAATTGTATAATAAATATATCATCAGTGTATAATATATACACAATGATTGTACACATATTATATATTTATTATACACAAATTATAGATATATAAATAAAGGAGCATTGACAGTAATTGAGGACAACCAACTTGACTAGAAAAAAGTTTTTCTCCGGCAGTGGTTATTTTATTTCCTCTATCTCTCATCTTCTCATAAAATTCATCCAAAATAGTATCATGCAATACCATATCTGGAAAGTGGATAGAAAGCAAAGAAAGCGGCAACCACTGCCAGAATTTGACCGAAAATTACCAGATAGTGTTTTTCATCGAAATGAAGGAGGAGAAAATTGTAAAAAAAAAAAAAAAAAAGGTGTGCTGGTGTCATTATAATAGAAGAGAAGAAAAAGAAAAGAAAAGGAAGGAGTGCAAAAGGGAGAAGATAAGAAAGGGAAAAGATGAAAGTCACTAAATGGTTGAATAAAAGAGAAGATGAGAGAGAGAGGAGAAGAGGGGAAGCGATGCAAAACCAATAGTTAATCATAGAGAGAGAATGAGCAACTTCTCACTAACCAATCCAACAGGAAATTCACATCAAATTCCTCTCAAACCCCCTGACAAAAGTTCACCAACAATCAATCTAGCAACCAACCCAACAGTCAATTCTACTTCTTCTTATAAGGAGAAATTAATTCAAGGAGAAATATTCTCAATTAATCCTCAATCAAACCCAGGGCCCTCGTATACAACAATGGACACCCAACCCTATGACTTTGGAAATACTTCAATGGAAGATGTGTGCCAAAATATGAGGCAAATCATCCTGAGTGAGGATGATAAACAAAGAATGTATAATCCATGGAAGTACTCGCTAATTATCAAATTCATGGGCAAAAGAGTAGTTCATCACTACCTTAAGAGGAAAACTCAAGAGTTATGGAAGGTAGATGAAAATTATCCTCTAATAGACCTAGGGGAAGATTACTACACGGTTAAGTTGATGAAAGTAGAAAGCATGATAAGGATTCTATAGGATGGTCCATGGTTCATCAATGGTTACTTCTTATCCGTACAAAAATGGGTTCCAAATTTTGTAGCAACAAAGGCATCCCAAAATACACTGCCGTTTGGATTAGATTACTATAGCTTCCCACGGAATTTTATGATGGGATCATTCTCACAAAAATTTGGAACTGCATTGGTAAGCTACTAAAAGTGGATGCATGCACATCAGCCACATTAAGGGGGAGGTATGCACGACTCTGTGTGGAATTGCCATACTAGCCGGTCCAAACCTTCATTATGATAGGACAACACAAACAACCAATTCACTATGAAGGAGAAGGTTTCTTGTGCAAAGCTTGTGGAAGGTTTGGCCACTCAAATCAAAGTTGCCCACATAGGACTCTTCCAAATGGACAAACAAATGGACCAGTCACACACGAGGCATCACTACCTAAGGAAGACAATGCACAACAGTGGATGACAGTTTCCTTTCCAAAAAAGGCAAAGGCAAGGCAGCCAATCATCAGTTGACTACGGCAAACTCCACTACTGGCCCAGGTATCAGTGTACGCTTTTCTGATGCAATGTCAGGTAAGTTCTTAAATACCAAACGTATGAATTATGCCAATACTCAACTGCAAAATAACCCCAACGCTGTCTATAATACCTCTCAATCAGACAAAGGAAGAGGAGTAACCTTAGAAGCAAATCACCTCACTGGAAAACCACACTTTGGGAATAAGAGTGGTTTTTCAAACAAACCACAAGAGTACGCAGATTTGCAAAAATCTATTAAAGAAAAAAAATAAAAAAGACAACTATAATTTGCATGGCACTTTAGACACACTCCCTACAAGTGGCAAAAACGTGTCACAACTAAATCCTAATAATAACGACCCAAACCTTTTATCTAACAAATTGGACTTGGTAGTAAATCACTCGATAATCAACATGAGCAGCCAAAACACCATTATTTCCCCTAGTAATAGTCACCCCGGTAACTTAAACACCCAATCAAATGAGACTGAAAATCCTTTACTAGAAGCTAGCATGCAAAATCCCCCAACTGTTTTTAACTCCACCATGCAACACATGGACGTAGAAGACTGCCAAGTGGATGAAGGCAAATCCATGCAAGATTTGAAAGATCTTTTTATAAACCACACGCAAACCCTCCCAAATACTATAAACCTAGAGCACATCATTACTAACCCTACTACTCCAACAGATAGTATCACCTCTATATTACCCCAAGCCACAAAAAATGTCAAGACCACCACTAACCTTGAGAAGGAGATATCGCCTGATTCAACTAATCCACCTCTCAAGAAATCAGAGAATGAACAATCTACCACCACTCCCTCCCCAAATCCAGTCATCTATGCTTAACCTCCGAGCCCTCCCAACCATGTACCTCAATCATGGGTGGAACTGGGGCTTCAAGGGCATGCAATCTCCTTCAACATGGAGATCAATAGACAGGAGTCCATTCTAATCATCCAGAACACACACTTCCTTGCACAACTAATCTCGGAGGGAATGATCCTAGCCATGAACAACTACATAAATCAAATGTGGATGAGAAATATACTACAACCCCTAGCACCCTCACTAAATCAAAACCTAGTTCACAACATGCAGCAGATGTGGAACATACCCCACAATTCCAACCAACAACTACCTCAAAACCCACCTATCAATCTCCCTTTCTTTGCTCCGGAGGACTTGATGATGCTGAACCCTATCTTCACACAATGGACTCCACAACCCATGCAAGACCAGCCACTAGGTCCTCAACCAGAGCCAATGGAAGAATAACCACCAATTCAAAACATGTAGAATCAGGAAGGGATTCAGGGGGAAGAAGAGGAGGAAGAGGACGACTTAGCACACTTGGGGGAGCCAGCAGTGGATTTTTCAAGCCTAAACGAGGTAAAAATACCCATCTTCAAGGAATGCTAGACAGGAAGTCTATCTTCAGCTACCCAACGACACTTTACAAGTGTTTCTTGGACATCCGCCCTCCCCACGATCCCACTGTGGGAAAGAATGTGGTGATACTAGTTCCTTCTCTAAGGAGGAACCCAAACAACATCCCACCCAACATGAATCCCATGCATCAACCCAGTAATATCATTATCTGGAACGTTAGAGGACCAAACAATGACAATTTTAGGAGGCACTTTCGTGAGCTTATAGACACTCACAGGCCAAATCTAGTGGCTTTGTTGGAAACAAAAATGGAAACACACATATCCATCCTTGAAGGGTATCATTTCACTGAAATGGTTGAAGTGTCTGCCATTGGCAACTCTGGAGGCATGGTTCTCCTTTGGAACAATGAAGTTGTAAAGGTCAGCAACTTCACCAGAAATGGCCAATCAATTCATGCAATGATAGAGGTAAAACCAAAAAATATTACATGGCTATTTACTACTGTTTATGCTAGCAATGATTTAGCCTCTAGACACTTATTATGGGATAAATTTAAATCTATATTTGATAGGTATAAGGGACCTTGGATAGTTACGGGGGATTTTAATAAAATTATTGATTCAACGGATAAGTTTAGGGGTAGGCCTATTAACCAAAAAAGGGATAGAAACCTAATAGACTGCCTAAACTATTGTAACCTTGTAGACCTAGGTTACAAAGGTTGCAAATACACATGGTCAAACTATCGTAGGAGGAAAGGGGGTCTCATAATGGAAAGGTTAGATAGGGTTTACTCAAACTCTGATTGGTAACAAGATTTCAATAATGTAACGGTTGCTCATCTGCCTGAAATTCACTCCGACCACAATCCTATATTGGTTAATCTTAACAATAGTATTAATAATACCCATGCGAGGCCTTTTAGGCTGGAAACTTTTTGGTGCTCGCACCCGGACTTCCCAACAATTGTGAAAGAAAGTTGGGAAAATAGGGACATTATTAAGGGGACTGAACATTTTCAAAATAGTGTTTTGGAATGGAAACAAGCTACCTTTGGGAATATCTTTGCTAGGAAAAGAAAGTTATTAAAGCGTATAACTGGTATTCAAAACTCTCCTAGATACCAAAATAGCCAATTTCTTAAAGACCTAGAGGTAAAACTTATAGAAGATTATGACTCAATTCTCAAACTAGAGGAGGATTACTGGAAATTGTGATTTAGGATTAATTGGTTAAATGAAGGGGATGCTAATACAAAGTATTTTCATATTCAAGCCACTAATTGGAGAAGGAGGAATAATATTGTCTTTATTAAAGATAACTATGGAAATTGGATCGAAAACCAAAAAGCCCTTATGGAGTATGTATCCAACCATTTCCAAAAAAATTTCACCACATCTCATGAACACACAAATTGGAGAGACATTAGATTGGGTAACACTAGCTACAAGAAAGTAGTCCTGTCAAGCCTTGATAGTCAACTAAAAAACCATGAGATTAGGAGAGCTATTTTTTCGTTTAAACCATGCAAGGCACCTGGACGTGATGATCTACACCCCTTTTTTCTTCCAAAGATTCTGGCCAATTCTAGGAAGTAAAGTCATTAATTTATGCCAGAAAATTTTTAACTCAAAGGTTATGCCCCATGACATTAATAAAACCTACGTATGTTTGATCCCTAAATTCAATAATGCAAACAAGATTCATAACTTTAGACCAATTAGTCTTTGTAACACTTTGTATAAAGTGGTTACTAAGGTAATTGCTAACCGCATTAAGCCGTTCCTAAAATATCTAATTAGTGATCAACAAAGTAGTTTTGTCAAAAACAGACGAGCCACTGATAATGCTATAATTATTCAAGAAGTGTTAAAACGTTTTAACAGTCGGACAGGAAAAGGAAATTGCATTTTAAAGCTTGACCTGGAAAAGGCTTTCGACAAATTGGAGTGGTCATTCATATATAGAACTTTAAAATTTCACAACTTTCCTCCTAATATAACAACCCTACTTCTTAACTGGATATCAACAAGTACTATCTCTATCTTAGTTAATGGGAATAAAACGGAGGAATTTTATCCCACGAGGGGAATTAGACAAGGGAACCCAATGTCACCATATCTATTCATTTTATGCATGGATATGTTGTCCAAAAATATTGAGCACCAAGTGGATACCCTAAATTGGGATCCAATTCTCTTGAATAAAAAATGCCCCCCTTGTCCCACTTGTTCTTTGCAGACGACTTAACCTTAATGGGTCGTGCTAACAACAAAACTGTCACTACTATGTGGAATAGTATGGAGATTTTTTGTCAATTATCTGGTCTTAATATTAACAAGGATAAATCGAAATTGTTACTATCAAAATGATGTACAAATAGTAATATTAATTGGGCTACAACTTTTTTTGACATGAAAATTAGTAAGGATTTTGGCACCTACCTAGGTTTTTCTATGCTCAGAAACCAACCTAGGCACAAAGATTTCCTGCCTATAATTGATAAAATGCGGGCTAGGTTGAATATTTGGAATGCAAAATGGCTCAACATGGAAGGAAGATGTAGCCTCATAAATCTACTCTAAGCACAATACCAAATCACTAAATGCAACTCTCAATGCTTCCTAGTTGGACTCTAAAGGAAGTCGATAAGATCCAGAGAGATTTCCTCTGGGGAACTACAACTGAAAAGAAAAAAATGCACTTAATAGGTTGGAATATGGTTACACTGCCTAAGGACATGGGGAGACTAGGTATTAAAAAAGCCAAGTCTAAGAATTTTTCACTTCTGACTAGCCTTGCTTGGAGAATTCTTAATGATCCATCCTCTCTTTGGGCACGAGTTCTCACTAGCCTATACGGTTATACTAAGTCTACTAAGGTTGGATCCAATACTTGGAAAAGCCTACTAAAGGGTTGGAACCTTTGTCAACAAGGTATAAGATGGCCAGTGAGCAATCACCCTAACATGTCCATATAGGACACCAACTGGATCCTTAATTATGGCAACCTTAGGGATAATTTAATAGGCCCACTAACAAATAACGAGATTGATTTGAGAGTGAAAGACATCCATAATAATAATGGCTGGGATCTAGCTCATATCTATTTTGAAATACCACAAAACATCATTAATAGCATCCATTCCTTAACCACAACCTCCACACACACAAGCAACCTTGTATGGAGTATGAATCCTAGTGGGATATTCACAACTTCTTCATGTTACAAATTAATTGACACACAATCTCAAGCTTGTAAAGATTTTGCTTGGATATGGGGCATGAAATGCCCTAAGAAAATCCAGTTTTTCATGTGGAAATATTACCATTCACGTCTACCTACTAGGGAGTACCTAGGGAAAATTGGTATCAACATAGACACAACCTGTCCAATTTGCAAAAATAGGGATGAGTCCATACTTCATATTTTTTGGGAATGCAAGGTGGCACAACTTTTCTGGAGATCTATAGGGGTGTCTTGTACTAACCCAATGACTAATGAACACTGGGTCGACTTCCTACGTAAAATAACACCTCAAATACCTACTAAGCTCATCACAAGGGATGATGTTTTCCCATTTGCAATTTGGGATATTTGGAAAAACAGGAATGAAAACAATGTTAACTGTGAGCACATGATTTTTGCCCTATGTATGAATTATTCCCAAAATTCCAAACAAAATGATTTCTTTGCAATTTTGTGAAGTTTGTGTTATTTTTTCTGTTAATTGTTTGCATTTATTTGTGCATTTTAATTCATATAAAAAATATAAAAAATACAAATACTTGGCATTTGCATTTAGAATTTAATTTCACATTTTTAGGATTAATTAGTAGTTGAGTTACTTTTAGGAAAAGGAAAATAACAAAAATGGTCCTTTTTGCATTTTTAGTTTTAATGTGTTTTAGTTTGCATTTTAGTTTTAATGTGTTTTAGTTTACATTTTAATTTAGCATTTAATAAAATCAAAATATAAAAATAAAAATCAAAAAATGAGCTGAATAAAAACAAATAAAAAAAAAGAAGGCATTAAAAGAGGGTTGATTAATATAGAACCCAAATTGGGCCATTTCGGTCAAATTAACCAGCCCAAAAAAACCCCTCTCCCAAACCCGGTCTCCCAGTCCAGCCCAAATCACCCCAGCCCGGTCCGGTCCCCCTTACCACCCAAAACAACCCCGTTTGGCCTTAATCAATCCTGGCCGTCGAGGTTTCATGATCTAACGGCCAGGAAGCTAGGGTCACTTAATATATATATGTCCAAACGCACCCCCCTACCCCCTCGTCACCCGTCTCTCACCCCCAAACCCTAGAGACTCTCAGGCCACCACCCTCCGCCGCTGTCCGCCGCCGGAAATCGCCTACGGCGGCGGCGGAGCTCCAACTGCCTCCAAACGTACACCCCTAAACCGCCTTCCTCTCCTCTTTCCAATGCCCCAAATATTTTCCCTCGAATGTTAGCCAATCTGCTCAAATATTCGAAAATAGTGGCGCCGCCTCCGCCGCCCACGGCGGCGCCACCACCAAATGGCCTCAATTTAACACCATACACTCCCCTCACTCTCCTCTTCCAAAATCCGCAACTAGAATCTTTCAAATCCAAGCGAAACCTTAATATTTTTAGATCTAGGGTTTTCAAGTCAACACTGTTTTGGGAGTTTTCAGTACTCGGATGATTTTTGGTAATGTTATATGTTTTATTTTAACAAAATAAACATATAACATTAACAACAATCAATCTCGAGAATCGATCAAGAGAAGGCATATCAGTGAGTTTGTTCTTTTCCTTCTTCCTTGTTTAAATTTTTTTTTTCCTTCTCTACCATTGATTCTGTTTTGATTTTTGGGTTCAATATATTTTTATTTATTCTGTTCTTGCAATTGTTTTATTTTTAGTTTAGCTTTTGTTTGGGTTAATCCTGTGTTAGACATTAGTTTAATTGGTTGTTTTAAATTTGTTTGGATAGTCTTTAATTCTTTANGCCCTTGCCTGTCTTGCTAGCATGCATAAAATGCATAAAATTGCTCCAAGGATAAAAAGTCCTAGTCTGATGGATTTTCCTCCCAATCTAAATCTTAGTCTGATGAATTGTTCTCCTAAGATAGAAAATTGATGAACATTCTCCTAGGATATAAATCTTAGTCTGATGAATCTTTCTCCTAAGATAGAAAACCTAGTCTGATGAACATCTCCTAGGATCAAAATCTTAGTCTGATGAATCTTTCTCCTAAGATAGAAAACATAGTCTAATGAATTTTCTCCTAGGATAAAAATCTTAGTCAAATAGCATTACTCGCAGGAGGCGTACATGCCAATCAAGTCTTTAGTTTTACTCTCACCGTCGCGTCAATAGCTTAGGTAACAACTCACAAGTCTACCCAGCCACCAAACTGGGGCAGAAAATTACCTTTGTTTGTTTATTTTGATGCAGTCAGGAGCCCACCTGGAGAATAAGGGAATATTTTCGAGTTCAGCAATCAGGAGCCCACCTGGAGAACAAGGGAATACATTTCAAGTTCAGCAGTCAGGCACCCACCTGGAAAACAAGGGAAGTACAGTTCCAATTTTAGCTTTCAATTTTTAATATTTGATAACATGCTGTACCCAGCCACAAACTGGGGCAGAAAATTTTCTTTGTTTGTTTATTTTGTTGCAGTCAGGAGCCCACCTGGAGAACAAGGGAATACTTTCCAAATTCAGCAAGCAGGAGCCCACCTGGAGAACAAGGGAATACTTTTCAAGATCAGCAATCAGGCGCCCACCTGGAGAACAAGGGAAGTACAATTCAAATTTTAGCTTCTAATTTTTAAATTTCGATAACATGATGCACCCAGCCACCAAACTGGGGCAGCAAAGTTTCTTTGTTTGTTTATTTTGTTGCAGTCAGGAGCCCACCTGGAGAACAAGGGAATACTTTTCAAGCATTGCAGTCAGGAGCCCACCTGGAGAACAAGGGAATACTTTTCAAGCGTCAGCGATCAGGAGCCCGCCTGGAGAATAGAGGCACATAGGTCAAATCTCAGCAGTCAAGCATCACTCAAAAATCTCCAATCATAATCAAGGCAACACAGGATCCATCAAAGAAACAAGTTCAAGGCAACGCAAGAGCAAGTTTGAAGACATAGATAGGACCCTTTTGTAATTCATAGATCATAAGCTTAGGCTAGCTTCTTTTAATTTTGACATGGTGTAATAAGGAGGTCAGCAAGCAGTAGCAGCAGCAACAGCAGTGATATCACAGCTCCTGGTAGTCCCAGCTACCAAACCTTCCCGAACTACACTGACCTGATTCCTGTTTAGCCCAGGATATGTAGGCAACCTCCGAAGCAGGGTGCGGTCAAAGCTTTTTCAAAATTGCTTCACACGGAATATCCGAACGGGCAAAAATCGCTCGTATTTGCTCACTTATCTTTGCCCGAAAACTTTTCATGTTTCCGAGCAAAGAGGGGCAGCTGTGAGCACGTGATTTTTGCCCTATGTATGAATTATTCCCAAAATTCCAAACAAAATGATTTCTTTGCAATTTTGTGAAGTTTGTGTTATTTTCTGTTAATTGTTTGCATTTATTTGTGCATTTTAATTCATATGAAAAATATAAAAAATACAAATACTTGGCATTTGGATTTAGAATTTAATTTCACATTTTTAGGATTAATTAGTAGTTGAGTTACTTTTAGGAAAAGGAAAATAACAAAAATGGTCCTTTTTGCATTTTCAGTTTTAATGTGTTTTAGTTTGCATTTTAGTTTTAATGTGTTTTAGTTTACATTTTAATTTAGCATTTAATAAAATCAAAATATAAAAATGAAAATCAGAAAATGAGCCGAATAAAAACAAATAAAAAAAAAGAAGGCATTAAAAGAGGGTTGATTAATATAGAACCCAAATTGGGCCATTTCAGTCAAATTAACCAGCCCAAAAAACCCCTCTCCCAAACCCGGTCTCCCAGTCCAGCCCAAATCACCCCAGCCCGGTCCGGTCCCCCTTACCACCCAAAACGATCCCGTTTGGCCTTAATCAATCTTGGCCGTCGAGGTTTCATGATCTAACGGCCAGGAAGCTAGGGTCACTTAATATATATATATATATGTCCAAACGCACCCCCTACCCCCTCGTCACCCGTCTCTCACCCCCAAACCCTAGAGACTCTCAGGCCACCACCCTCCGCCGCAGTTCGCCGCCGGAAATTGCCTAGGGCGGCGGCGGAGCTCCAACTGCCTCCAAACGTACACCCCTAAACCGCCTTCCTCTCCTCTTTCCAATGCCCCAAATATTTTCCCTCGAATGTTAGCCAATCTGCTCAAATATTCGAAAATAGTGGCGCCGCCTCCGCCGCCCACGGCGGCGCCACCACCAAATGACCTCAATTTAACACCATACACTCCCCTCACTCCCCTCTTCCAAAATCCGCAACTAGAATCTTTCAAATCCAAGTGAAACCTTAATATTTTTAGATCTAGGGTTTTCTAGTCAACACTGTTTTGGGAGTTTTCAGTACTCTGATGATTTATGGTAATGTTATATGTTTTATTTTAACAAAATAAACATATAACATTAACAACAATCAATCTCGAGAATCGATCAAGAGAAGACATATCAGTGAGTTTGTTCTTTTCCTTCTTCCTTGTTTTTCCCCTTCTCTACCATTGATTCTGTTTTGATTTTTGGGTTCAATATATTTTTATTTATTCTGTTCTTGCAATTGTTTTATTTTTTAGTTTAGCTTTTGTTTTGGTTAATCCTGTGTTAGACATTAGTTTAATTGGTTGTTTTAAATTTGTTTGGATAGTCTTTAATTCTTTAGGGCACTTTTGATTTCAATTTTTTCTTCAGTATTTGATCCTTTACTGTTATTATTGGTTAGTGGTAATTAATTAGTTTAGTTTAGTTTAATTCAGTAATTGCATTAGTAATTCCATTTTCAGGGTTTAGCTTAAGTTTTGTTGGTGTTCTTCATGTCAATATTGTTCCCAGTCTTCATATACGATTTAAGTGGTCTGATTTTATGTTCAGTTAGTCGACTCACAATTGTTTACTGCAATTTGATTTTAATTGTTCCAACCTCTTGATTAGCTAACTTGTCTAGTTTGATTAGCCCTAGAAACAGATTGTTTGGTTATAGCTGATGGATTAGTTTAACTGGTGTCAGTAATTTCAGGGGGTATTCAGGGGTAGTTTGGGCATAGGAAAGGGTAGTTTTGTTAAGAATGGTAAATTCAAAACTAAGATAAGGGTAGTATAGGTATTGTATGGTTAAAAGAACACCCTAGGGCCTTCTGGAATAGAACTTTAGTGTAGATTTTAGCAAACTTAGGGCAGCAACTTGAGAAACAAGTCAGAAATTGAAGGTTTAATAGGTGAAATCTGAAATTAAAAGAGAAAAAAATGTGTGAAAGCTTCCAGAATATTCTGCCCCACTCCTTGCCTATAAAAGGCACCCCTAATGCCTTGTTGAACAAGTTTTGAAACCCCTGGAAAAGTACACAAAGTTTGGAACCCTTGAACAATGGCTACAAGTCTGGGGAGCCTCCCAAAAATTCCCCTCCAAAAAAAACTCTCTCTCTAATCTCCAGATCTGATTTTGAAATTCAAAATATTCAAAAACCCCAAAAACAATAGAAAACCTTCAGAAAATCCAGAAAAGTACTGTTTCATTAGGAGTTTTAGGATAGTTTCAGCTCTTAGATAGTGACTCTCATTTTCTAGTCTAATACTTGGCTGCTGGAGATTCAATTCATTTACTGAGTCTATTTCAAGTCAATTTAGGTTCATATAAGCTGAGTTTGGTCAAGTGTTGGTCTATTCAAGCTGTTTCGATTGGTTTGGTGCTATTCAAGCGGTTTCGATTGGGTTTTGTGTTTGATTTGGTGTGAAATCTCTTCTGGATCATTTGACCTCATC
This sequence comes from Nicotiana attenuata, assembly GCF_001879085.1. Classification (NCBI taxonomy): domain Eukaryota; kingdom Viridiplantae; phylum Streptophyta; class Magnoliopsida; order Solanales; family Solanaceae; genus Nicotiana; species Nicotiana attenuata. The sequence continues at coordinate 273,491 of NW_017670336.1, read as the reverse complement.
TCCTGGGTTGATTCACACTGGTTTTGTTGCTGGAAATTGTTATTGCTGCTGATTCTTTTCTTTTGTTCATTGCTAACTTTGCTTTTTCAGGTTACACTTTCCTGTTTCATTGAGATGTAGAGTTTGAGAGAGTGAAATGAAATGGAAGNGTCTATGGCATAGCTTGGGCTCTCTGGCCCAGGACTGGAGCTTCCCCTTGTTTGAATTCGGGTTTGAACTCGAGGCCTGAAATTTACAACAATAATTAATTAGGATCTTTTCTTTATTTGTATAGACAAAAACAAAAATAGAAAATCATAGTTGCTTTTAGACTTGCCCTTTTAAAATAAAATGAGACGAGCCTTGCCAAATAAAAATACAAGTCGCGGGGCCCTCTTTAAATGTATAAAATACTCAGAATTCGGGACGGGCCGTTTAGCGAATTTCACGGCCTTCCCCAAAGATAATAACTCGTTAGTCACTTTAGGCGCGTTTTTAATAATCTTACCTTCTTAATTACGGGTGCACATTTATGTGACCCAAATCCAAATCTCAACGAAGTCGAAACGTGTCGAAAGTTGCGGGTGCATTTATGTGACGTAATTCGAGGCATGTTTTCACGACGTTGCAATTCATCTAAAATAAACATAACAAAAGCGGTTCAAAGTTAAAAACACATAAATCCAAAAACATGTACTAAAATCAAATAAATAAGCCAAATATGACAGTTGAGCGACCGTGCTAGAACCACGGAACCCGGGAATGCCTAACACCTTCTCCCGGGTTAACAGAATTTCTTGCTCGGATTTCTGGTTCGCGGACTGTTAATAGAGTCATAATTTCCTCGGTTCGGGATTCTCAACCGGTGACTTGGGACACCATAAATCTCTCAAGTGGCGAATCTGAATTTTAATAAACAAATCCCGTTTCGATTGTCCTTTAAGTGGAAAAACTCCTTTACGCCCTTGGGGGTGTAGGTGAAAAAGGAGGTGTGACAGCTCTGGCGACTCTGCTGGGGAAACAAACCCAGAACTTCGGTTCAGGGTTTAAGAATTCGAGCTTAGAATAATTGTTATGTTTGGCTTTATCTGATTTTCCTACATGTTTCATGCTAAATGTGCTAAATGCTTTACCGCTTTGATATTATTTGAACTGTATATATAAACTGTGCCGAAACCCTTCTCTTCTCACCTCCGGGGATGTGCTCACTGGTTGAGACTCCCTATTCTGTTAGTGTCAATACCTTGAAATAAGAAAGAGGCCAGACAAGTTACTAAGCCTGATGGCCTTTTGGTTCCCGGTACGTAGCCCCCTCCTCGACTCGAGTTGTCCGCTCGGGTACACAGTCTAGAACACATACCCAGGTTTTGAACCTAGAATAACTTGACTTCATGCCGGATCCCTAGTAGGCGCGTTTATTTGCATCACATGCATATGACTTAGGGGACTCAGCACAGGGGTTGGGTCCGTCTAGGACAGGCAACCGGATATGATACGACCACCATGATGCATTTTACGTGTTGCATTTATTTGTCTCGGGCCTGCATGCTGACCGGTTTTTGAACGTCGAGAATTTTGCAAAATTGAGAAAAAAGAGAAAGAGAGGAATAGCAGTGTAAAGAATTAATTAGTTTTAGAAAAACCGATGCCCAAATACTGTCGAAACTCTGCCGGAATTAAAAATAGAAATGTTTGGTTTTCAATGGTTTGTTTTACTAAAAGCAAGGGAAAATATACAAAGAGTCCTTATTTTAGTTTGGGAAATTAAGTTGTTTACTTGTCTATTGAAAATGGAAAAAAAAAAAAAAAGAGTCGTTATTTTGTCTTGTTTTCAGAAATGGAAAAAGGAAAATAGTTTGTTTTGCCAATAAAAAATGAAAATGAAAAGAATATTGCTTTGAAATAGTTTTGTTATTTGCTTTTTGCCAAAATTAGAAATGAAAAAAAGGGGTCTTGTTTTAAAATAGTTTATTAATCGGCCCGAACTATGCTGGTTTGATTCTCACCAAGTGTGAGATACGTAGGCAACCCTCATCGGGTCCAACCTCCCCTTTTCAAAAATAGCAAAAAATGCCAAATTTTTTTATTTCGTCATGGATAAGTCGGGTGCCGCCATTCTTGTTTAAAATAAGCCGAATGTCCCCAAAAAAGGCGTCGGAAGGCTGTTTTTGCAAGAACAGCCACCCTGAGTCAGTTTCAAAGGTTATCAGGCACAGCCTTAAAATCTTCTCCCCGAAGTGCTGAAGGGCCGTAACTGCAAAACCGGCCGTTTGTTTTAAAATTGGAAATTTGAACAAAAATAGTGTCATTTTTTTTTCTTTTAGGTCAAAATAAGTGATTAAATTACCTTAATAAATGTGCAGGATGAGCACGATTCAAAATAAAGGGAACTTGCGTATAGGCCCGCGGCGAGACCGAACGATGTCCCGCGGGCACCAGGAGCTTTAATGTATTCATGATTGTCTTTTGAGTCTGTATTTCCTTTTCTACCAGAGTTTGTCTTTTGAGTCTGTATTTCCTTTTCTACTAGAGTTGGTCATTTGAGTCTGTATTTCCTTTTCTACTGGAGTCTGTATTTCCTTTTCGTTAAAAGTCAGTCAGTTGATTGAGTCTGTATTTTCGTTTAAAATGGAATAGGGATGGTGGAGTCTGTAGTTCTTTTTTGAATCAGAGTCTGGTAGTTGTTTAGTCTGTCCGCTTTGAGTCTTTGTAATAGACGTAGTTGCTATCAATAAAATTGAAATTCCCAAAAAATATTTTGCTTCTATTTTACATTTATTCTGCACGAACTACGCTCGGTCTGATTCACGCGGGGTCGTGATACGTAGGCAATCTCCATAGGATTCGACCGTAACTAAATGAAAAGAAAAGTAGGGAAAAACAAGAAAAGGAAATAGGTGAAAAACAAGAAAGGAAAGAAAAACAAAAGAGGGAAAGAAAAACAAAAAGAAAATAGGAAACCAAACAAAAGCAAACAAGAGAAAATAAAAAGGGAGCAAAGGAAAGAAAAGAGCGGAAAAATAATTTTGAGGAAAGGAGCGAATAGGAACAAGGAAAAACCAAGGCAAAAGAAAATAAAAAGAGGGAAAAATAAGAGAGAAAAGCAAAAGAAAAGAGGGAAAGGCAAGAAACAAACAATGGAAAACACGAGGGAAGAATGAGAGGAAAGGCATGGCAAATAAAGGAAAATGAAAAGGTCGGGATGACGCATGAGACCGATCAAAAGCATAATAGGAACTGTTAACTGCCTAGGTGCATTCACTCCCCAAATGTGCGAGTACCAATATGTTAAATGCCCTAACGCTAACGTGATGGTTTCATTTTGTCATGTCATTCCCAGAAAGGTGGTTGGTTTGTGGTTTGAAAGTGGTAACTCTTCTTTACAATACAAGGACAAAAGGCAATGGCAAACAACAAGAGAACTGAGTTGGTTGATACCGGTGGTCAACAACAGTTGGTGGAACGGGATAATGGGTTGGTTGAAGAGGTGCGGATGCTGAGACAACACATGACAAACATGTATCAAGCCTGGATGACTGGAAAGGCGCCACCCCGCCACCACCAATTTTCCCGGACGCTACCCTTACCCAAACTCCCAACACAATACCAGATGATCCTCCGTATTCTCCAGATACACTCGCTTATCACCCTCGTCCCAACTACCCTAGTAGCTCCATCGCTCATCCTTCAGTCACTTCTCCCCAAAATTGCCCTCCTTTCATATCCATTACCCCAAATAATGAACACCCATTCAAAGCTCGTAATGCCCAATTTCACCCTCCAGAGGTTGCCCACAGGGTCCTTGATTCATACAAGAAGAGCTCCCGGGATGAGCTCCATGCTAGAAATGAAAAGGTTACAGGAAGAGAAGGACGAGATGAGACGCCCAGGAAGCTGAAAAGCATAGAACTGTCCTTAAGGGACAAGCGAAGAGTGGGAGGCCAGGGTAGCATGACTTGCAAAGAACTGATTGTGCCCCACGACGCCCGCCTGCCCGCAGGGTTCAAAGTACCAAAATCTAACTTGTATGATGGGCGTGGAGATCCGGTGGCCCACCTGAGGATCTATTGCAATGAAATGAGGATTGTTGGAGAGAAACATGACTTGATGGTGGCATATTTCGGTGAGAGCCTGGCTGGGGCAGCCGTGGACTGGCATACCCGTCAAGATGTTGACAAGTGGCTTACATTGGGTGACATGGCTCAAGCTTTTGTCCGATACTTTCAATGCAAATCAAGCGTTACCCCAGATCGCTCCTCGCTATCTAAAATGGAAAAGAGACCGGAGGAAAGCTTTAATGACTTTGGGCTCAGATGGAGGGAGCAAGCTGCTCGAGTTAGTCCTCCGATTAGCGAAGAAGAAATGGTTGAGCTTTTTCTACAGGCCCAGGGACCCACCTACTTCATCCATTTGATCCCAGCTTTGGGGAAGCCTTTCAATGATGTGTTAAGAATGGGGGAGCTAGTAGAAGAAGGAATCAAGTCAGGCAAAATCGTGAATTGTTCGGAAGCCATTCAGAACGTACCAGTAAGCTTGGTTGGAAGAAAGAGGAACAGAAAAGACGATCCGATAGGTTTTCCTGATCAACATTTCCAGCCTCGACATCGTCCCTGTGGTTATCCTTGTACATTAGATGACCCTCCCCGACGTTACTTCTCTTCATAGAACTCCCAAAGTTGCCCATCACATTCCCAGTACCCAGCTCCTCAAAATGCCCATCTACCCCCGCGAGCTTACCAAAAACACCCCGGATCAGGTTTTCGGCCCAATCCGGCATTTAAGAACGAGAGGTTACGGAAGAAGAAAACCCTCACTCCGTTGGGAGAATCATATGCCAATCTGTTCCAGAGGTTAAGGACATTGGACATGTTGAGGCCGATTAAGATAAAAATGCCGAACCCCCTTTCAAAGAAGTTTGATCCTTGTCAGAAGTGCGCATACTGCTCAGATGCCCCGGGGCACGACATAGAGAAATGTTGGAATCTGAAGAATGCAATTCAGAAGCTTATTGATGCATGCGACATTGTCGTGCAAGGTCCAGATGCAGCAAACACTGGCCAAAGTCCATCTCTTAACGAGACGCATATGGTGGGTATGATTGATCGTGAGAATGAGCCGGCAAAAGAAACCCAGAAGCAGTTTGCTCAGAACAACGTGATGAGGACTTGTGAAATTCCAGCAATTTTGGTGTGAAATTCAGTGGCTAAGATGTCGTACTTGGTGATTGGGACGACGCTCCATCGTTTGGTCAATCGGAAAAGAGCTTGGTGGCTTAGGCTGTTGTCATTTTTGTTGTCCGGATTATTCAGGGTTGTAATCCGGACATTGTCTTGTAACTCAAACCCTTCTATCCTTTTATTTTGTCTGGTTCCTTTAGTCGTAGTATCTCATTTAGTGTTATCTAGGTTTGTTTTAGGGTTGTACCCCAGATCATTTTGCTTGTTTTGTGTCCAAACCTTTTCCCCGTCCGTTTAATGCAATTTTCTGTTTTCTGCTACTTCTGGTCACTTTTAGTTCTCTTCTTCTTTTGCATATCTTTTCCTGTTGGTTGTAGTGACATGACATGCACAACAAAATTCTCAGCCTGATCTTTACAAAGCAGTTTGGCTAGAAAGCAATGAAACAATGCTGAAGATATAGGGACACTTGAGGGAAATAAGAACAGATTTGGGTACTTCAAGAGTGTTGGAGGCCCGAACCGTGTGAAACTGGGGCAGATGGAACATAAAGAAATACTATTGAAATACATCATGCTAAAGGCAAGTTTGCCCCAGGTTTACAAGGGCCGTTTGTGGTACCGTGTTTGTTGTCCAATGGTGCTAAGTAATTGACAAATACAGAAGGCAAATATGTGCACCAATCAAAAGGTGTTATGTGTCCTTTCTTTAGCTTGTTTAACTGTGTAGTTTGTATTTGGCATGTTTTGAAGATTGGAATGACAAAGGCATTTTATTCTGCTATCCAAACACTTTATCCTTTGTTAGCCCTTTGAGCCTCAATCATTTTCTTGCATACCCCTCTTTCGGAATCAATAATAAAACTCGTAAGCCCGAGCGGGGAAAGTAAGTGGAGAAACAAGAGAAAAGCAGTGAAAAAGAAAGAAAAAAGAGAAATGAAAAGAAAAAGAAAAGAAAAAGAGAAAAGAAAAGAAAAGAAATAAAAAAAAGAGAAAAGAAAAATGAAGAAAAGAAAGGAAAAGAAAAGAAATGAAAAGAAAGGAAAGTGAAAGAAAGGAAAGACCGCAACAACAAAGGAATTTTTATGTCCTGAACTACGTTTGACTTGATCCCGAAAGGGTACGTAGGCAGCCTCTCCGAGGTTCAGTCACACCGAAATAAAAATCCAAAAGTCCTCAAGTAGGAAACTGGGGCAGAAGTAGTGGTTGTAAGATATCGGATTCCAAAAGTTGTAATTTTGAACCCATGTTGAATTGTTTTGAGCCTTTTATACCTTTCTTTTTAACCCTATCCAAAAGCCCACATTACGGTCCAAAGGAAGACCTTCTGATCAGTCTTCGAGAGATGCCAAGTCAAGCGAGTAGAGGTGAATCATATCAGGGGCAACACTTCGGTTCAAACGAAGGAAAAGAAGAATGAGAGAGTCTTGTTGATGAGAACCCTCACGGGTACCCCAAGGAGATGAAAGCTGAGAGAAATAAAAATGAGAGAGTCTTATTGGTGAAACCCTTCACGGGCACCATAAGGCGATGGTGAGTTGAGAGAAAGACCAAAATGAGAGAGGCTTGATGGTGAAAACCCTTCGGGCACTACAAGTCGAATAAGGATTGTGAATCAGATTGGACAGGCAGAGCATTGAAGCCCAGTTTCACGGCAAAAAGGTACAACAAGAGATGGACATCAGATTTTCTTAATAGAATAGGCCGCAGGTGCATGTCAGAGTCATTAGAGTCGGTACCCACATCCGATAGGTTTTTACTTTGTAGTTTTCTTGTTAGGAATCATCTTTTTCCATTGTCCCCTACTCTGTTCCTTTTGTCTTGTTTATTTCCCCTTCCTGAGTATATTGGGTCAACACAAGTGAGAAATGACTTCAAAATTTGCCACCAGCTTTCCGATTAACCAAAACGGGATCTGATGAACACATCAAAGCGTCAAGTCAAGAAAGAACAGCAGGCACACTGAGTTGGAAAACAATCAACATGCTTTGGGATCCCTGTGAAATACAAAGGGTTGGTATACGTCAATTCACGAACGATGCAACCAAATGAAGGGTTAGGGCGAACAGATCAAAGGCATTTCCTGTGATAAGCTTGATAAAAGGGCGTTAAACCAGTGACGAGCAATACTTTCCAAGCAGAAATCAAAGTTATTATGGCAAATGAGGGAGCTGTAGACCTCAAGGACCGGACCAGGGGTTTAATCCAAGGAAGAACAAAATACATCTTGAGGGGGTGGCAATTGATATGCTTTGGGATTCGTGTGAAATACAAGGGTTTGGTACGTATCAATTCATGAACAATGCGACAAGATGGAAGGGGCTTGGTGAACGGATCAAAGATATTCTCTGTGGTAGGATTGACAGAAGGGTGGTGGGCCAGTGACAAGCAAGATATTCCAAACAGAAACAAAGTTAATAGACCTCAAGGCCATGGCCGGTGGTTTAAATCAGGAAGGAGCAACATGCACACTGAAGTTGGTAACAATCAATATGCTTGGGGGTCCATGTGAAACACAAAGGCTTGGTAAATGTCGGTATGAGCGGTGCAACAGATAGAAGGTATGGGGTCTGAACGAGAAGAAGTATTTTCTGGGTTGAGGGTTACAAAGGAAGTGGTTAGTCCAAGAACAAGCAGGGTCTTCAAATAGAAATCAGTTATCATGAAAAGCGAAGGAGCAGTAGACCTCACGGTCAAGGACAGTGGTTTAAGTCAAGAAAGAACAGCATACACACGGAGTGGAGGCAACAGGACGTGCTTTAGGATTCATGTGAGACACAAAGGGTGGGTAGATGCTAGTTCATGAGCAGTGCAACAAATAGAGGATATCAGTTCTGAACGGAGAAAAGGTATTTTCAGTGATACGGATGACAGAGAAAGTGGTTAGTCAATAAACAGGCAAGGTCTTCAAGTGGAAATCAGCTATCGTGAGAAGTGAAGGAGCAATCGCCCTCAAAGTCAAGGCCACAAACCAACCACCATATTTTAAACTGACAAAATTTTCTTTGATTGAAACAGGGGCAGAAAATTTTGGGGGAACTCTCTGTAGGGGAAAGAGCAAGCACCAAAACAGGTTTGACGGTAAGTTTTCAGGACCCTCCTGGAAAATGGGACTTAGTTTAAATTTCAAAATAATCATGAGTAGTATAATTTAGCATAAATGTACCCCAAAGGAATATAGTTGGTTCCAAAGTTCGCATGTTTAAGATAGGATTTAGTTAGGAGCTTTCAGGACCCTCCTGGATAATGGGATGTAGTTTTACGGTCTGCTTAGATAATAAGATATGGTGGAAGTCATGCCTACAGTAGATATAGCTTAGATAAGACTGTATTCTAATTAAAAGTCGTCAGGACCCTCCTGGATAATGGGATGTAGTTTTAAAGTTTGTTTAGATAACAGATCTGGTAGAAGTCGTACTTGCAATAGATAGAGCCTAGGTTAAAACCGCCTTTTAAATAGAAGTTGTCAGGACCCTCCTGGATAATGGGAAGTAGTTTAAGACCTTTAAATAACAAATGTAGTGGGAGTAATGCTTTTAGAAGGTATAACTTAGGTTCGTAACTGTTAGGAGTTGTCAGGACCTCCCTGGATAATAGGACTTAGCTTTCAAATTCTTATAATAGTTGGTAGAATAATTCAGTTTAACGCTCACCCATGTACCCAGCTACCAAACTGGGGCAGAAAATTTTCTTTGTTTACCTATTTTGTTGCAGTCAGGAGCCCACCTAGAGACAAAGGGATTACTTTTCAAAATCAGCAATCAGGAGCCCACCTGGAGTACAAGGGAATACATCTCAAGTTCAGCAGTCAGGCGCCCACCTGGAAAACAAGGGAAGTACAGTTCCAATTTTAGCTTTCAATTTTTAATATTTGATAACATGCTGTACCCAGCCACAAACTGGGGCAGAAAATTTTCTTTGTTTGTTTATTTTGTTGCAGTCAGGAGCCCACCTAGAGAAGAAGGGAATACTTTTTAAATTCAGCAAGCAAGAGCCCACCTGGAGAACAAGGGAATACTTTTCAAGATCAGCAATCAGGCGCCCACCTGGAGAACAAGGGAAGTACAATTCAAATTTTAGCTTCTAATTTTTAAATTTCGATAACATGATGCACCCAGCCACCAAACTGGGGCAGCAAATTTTCTTTGTTTGTTTATTTTGTTGCAGTCAGGAGCCCACCTGGAGAACAAGGGAATACTTTTCAAGCATTGCAGTCAGGAGCCCACCTGGAGAACAAGGGAATACTTTTCAAGCGTCAGCGATCAGGAGCCCGCCTGGAGAATAGAGGCACATAGGTCAAATCTCAGCAGTCAAGCATCACTCAAAAATCTCCAATCATAATTCAAGGTAACAACAAGGATTCCATCAAAGAATACAAGTTCAAGGCAACGCAAGAGCAAGTTTGAAGACATAGATAGGACCCTTTTGTAATTCATAGATCATAAGCTTAGGCTAGCTTCTTTTAATTTTGACATGGTGTAATAAGGAGGTCAGCGAGCAGTAGCAGCAGCAACAGCAGTGAGATCACGGCTCCTGGTAGTCCCAGCTACCAAACCTTCCCGAACTACACTGACCTGATTCCTGTTTAGCCCAGGATATGTAGGCAACCTCCGAAGCAGGGTGCGGTCAAAGCTTTTTCAAAATTGCTTCACACGGAATATTCGAACGGGCAAAAATCGCTCGTATTTGCTCACTTATCTTTGCCCGAAAACTTTTCATGTTTCCGAGCAAAGAGGGGCAGCTGTGAGCACGTGATTTTTGCCCTATGTATGAACTATTCCCAAAATTCCAAACAAAATGATTCTTTGCAATTTTGTGAAGTTTGTGT